>NW_027107458.1:165767-174366 GCF_000696795.3 Halyomorpha halys | reverse complement strand
AAAAAAAAAAAAAAAGAATAAAATCATTTTAGTCTTCACTGATTTTTATGTTATTTAATTCGCGTAACGCGAATAGTACGAGGAACTTCTTGAAAGACTTAGGTGTTAGTATTAGGGAAGTATCGATCTTGGCGGAAAATATTATTTTGGACTCTCTGGGTATCATATATCATCACCTGCATGGATATTAGTTCTGATAATATTCATCTGTGTTTTTTTAATCTATTTATTTGTTTGTTCTAATATATTTATATGTTTTTTTTTTTATTTATGTATTATTTCTTTTTAAATTGATTCAATATTTTTTTTTAATAAACCGTTCTACTGATTACTAATACGGTCTCTATGATTGTTTTGTTGCTATCTATTGATGACTTTTGTACATTTCCTTAGTTGATCGAAAGGTTATTGTGAATCACTGGAAAGGAGAGGTATCAAAAACATACCCATGAAAAATACATACACTTAGATATTTGGATAAATGGTCGTAGGTTTGAGACTTCAAACCGTATTTAGTAGACATGGTAGAACATCAATTTTCAGGTCACTTGATCTTTAATTTTTTTTTATTTATTTATTTAATGTGATTTACATTTGTACAAGTAATCGATACAATAAGTAAATATGTTGTATGTTTCATTTACACTTGAAAATCTTGGGAAGGGACCACCTATTGGTGGTACTTCAAGCATTAATTTAAATTAGAAGGTCCCGTGGCCATCTTCTTTTCAGACGCCTCGAAGGGTTATCAGGGATTGTTAAGGATGAAAGATTAAGAATTAATGGGTGAAGATGGGTAAGGAGTTTGGAATGAAAAGACACATATCTGTTTTGGGCCAAATCTGCAAAGAATGGGATGTTAAGGTCTTAGTAGATGAGTTTATTTGTAACGTAATAAGGAGCATCAAGGATTTTACGTAGGATTTTGGATTGTAAGGATTGGATGCGGGAGGAATTTGATGGCTTGGTAGAGCCCCAGAGCTCAATTCCATACGTCCAAATTGGTCTGATTATCGTAGTGTATACTAATTTTTTTTAGTAGTGAATGGGAAGTTTAGAGCGTTTGTCAAGTATGTGTTGTAGCTATCGGGATCTACGAGCAGCTTCTTGTCATTTCAGTCTTGTATGTGGATTCCAAGTAAGTCTCTTGTCAAGATGGAGTTCTAAGTATCGAATATGTTCAACAGGCGGTAGTGGAGTGTTTAGAAAGGATACTGTAGAACAGGAGGGTACAGGTTTTACGACGGAGAGTAAAGGTGATTTGATGGGAATTGATCTTTAAATTTTAAACTAAAAAACATGATACATTAGGTAGCCTAGAAATTGAGCTTCTATTACACTTGCCATTTTACCCTGACATTTTTCAGAGAATTTGACGTATTATTAAGTAACAGAATATTAAAAAAAAAAACAAGCTAAAATGATAATTTTTCGAGTTTACTGATTCAAAATTAAACAGATCCTTTGATAATTGCATTAAAAAAAATCTGTTAATTGTAAAAAAATTGTTTTGGCTCATGACCTGAGAACGAATACTTCATAAGTTCCAGTTGAACAAACTGCGGATTAATCTAAAAGATCGTGGCTCAGCTCCTAAATTAAAGTTACAAGGAGAAATAATTATCGATAAAAGTTAACAGTAAATTTATCCATATTATCTTGAATAGTAAATTACACAAGATATTATAATATCTTGACTTCGAAGTACCCAATAGTTTTTTTCAAAATAGCTCAAGGTCATAATCAATGACGGATAGATTGTTAGGACCACATCTAATCCATTGAAGATAAAAACAGCTAACACAATGCCTGACTAAATTGGATTTCTCAGTGGTCTTTGATGCTGTCAAATTGTTAATCAAATGTTGAAGGTAGGTAGCATTTTGAAGATATGCTCACACTTTGTACTTTTTACAGCATGCGGTAAAACATATTTTATATCCTCTCCACACTGTGCGCTTTTTGCCGCACGGGGAAGGAGATTTTACTCTTCCTCTGTTATAGTCCCATAAATCCATAAATTATGAATTTTCTCAACCATATTCAACACTTATGAAACTTCTTGTTTGGTAATTCGCTTCTTTTCTATTCTACATATCAGAAAATAACAGTATTCCAAAAGAAATTTAAAATTTTATAGAAAATAAAATTAATATTTAAAAGTATAGTACTTTTTTTAAAAATTATTTTTATTACTTTTATGTTATTGTGGATTTTTAGATGATTTATGGGTACTATAGATCATTTATAAACTTTTGTGTTTAAAATTGTTCCTTAACAACATAGATTTTTCTTGTATCTTTATGTATGTTTCACATATAAAGGTATTTATTACTTAAAATAAGTTTGGGTGTATGAACCAGTATTATTTTCGAATACATATAGTAAGTAAATTGGAGTAACTTCATTGGTTTATTTGTACTTTCATTTTCTGGTAATTATTATTTTGGAGTCTCACCATCACATTCAATGGATCTTAAAAGGATTTTTCATAAATCCAATATTCTAGGAAATCAAATAAAGAGTAAACCCATTCATTGAAATAATTATATTCTAAATGATACGAATTAAAGTAAATCTTTTGATCGTTTAAATTAATTTTCCAGCAAAGGAATAAGATTAATAATTAGTTTTGTAATTATTTTTGGATTGAAATTTAAAAAAAAAGGTGTATAGTTTTTTTTTTTTTATTTTAATCGAAAAAGTTATGATTCTAGAGTTATTATTATTATTTTTTATCTATGTTAATGTGACTTCAAATTTGTTATATTCTTACCAGTGAGGAACAATCTAGACATAAAAATCAATAAATAGAATAAAAACGGAAAATACCGTTTGAATTGCAGTTCCAAATGTACCCTTTACATCTAAAGTGCTGTGATTAAACAACATAATTTACAAAAGAAATTCAAACAGAAAAAAATATTTCAACAGGGAATTGCCAACTTCAATAATTTCCTTGTAATATAACTTTTACGTTAGTTATGATAAAACGTTTTCATTAGATATAATTGAAAGCTCTTGTGTCACAGTTTCCGTCTATACCCTCATTACTAGAATCGGAAGAGATCGGGCACACTCGGCAGTCTCCGACTTCGATTACAGCTGTACCTAATTCTCCATTTTTTCCTTTAGTAAATTATTTTATATGTATATTTTATCACTATTGATAATGACGAATGCTTATTTATTTCAAATTAACTTATTTAAGCCTTGTTATGCTATTTCAATAAGGATAAAAACTAGTTGTTATTAAAGAACATTTGATTGTAAATTATATATCGAATTAAATCAAAATCGTTCAAGCCATTTTTGAGAAATCGTAAAATCGATTATATAAAGTGGCAGTCGATATTATCTCAAGTCGATTTTATCTCAAAAGTTCCTGTAAAACACCAGATATATATCAGCCTTAAATATGCAATTTCAATTTCTGACAACTTCTCTTTTTTATTTTTGTGCTTCGTATTTCCTTTGTAAACTCAAATTCGAAATTTCGATCGGAACAGTTTCACTCACTGTATATTCCGCATATAGGTAACTGAAAGGAAAAATTGTACACAGTAAGAACGAACAATTCAATAAAATATAACACTAATTCAAACGATATCAATTTATAATTTTATGTGTTGTGGTGATTTCAGTTCCTAACGTATATTTGAATGCTTTTGATTTTACGTATTTATACCACCCCGTCAAAATAAAAAAAAAAAAAACGGAATATCTGAAAAATTAGATTGGAAACTAATAAGAACTATATAGAGAGAATCAATCCTATAATCTTGATTCTTTTTTATTTTTTACACCATAGCCACGTTGAAACAATTACCCGAGACACACCTAATCTGTATTCCAATTTCGTACATGAATTCTTTTAAAGTAAAGAAACGCAATCAAAGAGAAATGAGATTCTAAAGATGGGGAGATGTGTCAGGGCGAGATCACGTTTGTAGGATGAAAAATGGTCCCAGGTCATGATTCCCAGCGGGGATTTGGATACGCTGGAGTTTTTTTCCAAACATGTCCATTACCAAACAGATAGGATGTATCCATTCCTATATTAAAAAAAAACAAGATATGATTTCCCCAACAAATTCTATCAATAGAATTGTTCGATATCGGTGATTCTCAAGCTAGAAGCAATTTTTAGTCATCCGCTATTATATAGTCATAAATAATCTCAATGACCACAAAAGGGCTTGAAGCGATAAGGCATGCCGTATATTTTATAAAGCTTTGGAGTTTAAAAATTAATTTTTATTTTATTATTTTTTTTTTTTTAAGGCAGCATACCTTTTACAGACATTATCTAAATCGATGATTTCAAAATGTAACGTTGCCTTGATGTTACTCATTTTACAGTTTTGAGAATGATAATTGATACAATATATAAAAATAATTATCAATTATTGTAATTGACTCAAATAGAGATGGCTATATATTTAGAATTATAGCTTCATAACTCTTGAATCAGGCATTACATTTTTATTTTCATTTGCCTATATACAATATACATTGTAAGGGGAATACTGCAAACATAAAAAAAATTTAATCTGAATTTTCTGTGGTAATACACGTTTTTTTTAAACTCCAAATTACTAATTTTCGAAATAACCATAAGTGACGAAAATAAAATATTAGAATTAGTATTTTAATTTTTAATATACTATAAAAAATATCACATTATATACTAGAAACATTAAGAATAAATGAGTAGTGAAGTTTTATATCAAACAAGAACGAACCAAGTCTTGAAAATAATGTGATGACAAACTAACGATTCCAAAATTAAATCAGTGGATTTTTTTTTTTTTTTTTAGAAAAAGTAATTACTAAATTATAAAGTACATAAATCCACTCCCGCTAAATATATTATATTGCGTAAAAAGTATGGATTATGTATCTTAGGTAGACGAATATTTTCTTAATTAATTAAATTCTGATTTCAAATTACTGTGAAAAGAATTTAACACAAAATTATGTTAATATTTTTTAATGCAAATGCATAACTAGTATACCTTTTAATTTTAAGAATTTTATTAGATAGCTTAAAAGGAGTAGGAAAAACATCAAAAAAAACTTTTTACAAAAAACAAAAATTAAATAAGCACAAAAAATACAGCACATTGTTCCTGAGCCATATCAATAGAATTTCAGAAGATTTTAAAAATTACAAAAAAAAAAATTTGTTTATTATTATTATTTATTTTATTTATTAATATTATTATATATTTTTTAATTTAATTTGTTTCGATTCGTAACGCCTAGATATTTCTAGTATTAACAGTTATTTTTTCTTATCTCTTATTAATGTTTCATGACGTTACTTTTTATTTTAATTTTAGAAAATAAATGTTTCCGCCTAATGTAATATAATAATATAATTTAGAACAATAGCAGTATCTATTTATCCTATTAATTACTAACAAAATTGTAAAAATAATATGATCATTGTCCAAAAATAATAATAAATAGGTTTCATTGTGTGCCAGGAATAACTATTCCAGAACTCCAGGTTTAGTTTGAAAATACACTAATTCCTGTTTGTTCAGAAAGGTCCAGCTCGTTAGAACTATTTTTGTTTGGCCTAACATTAATTAAGAGGGAATTTGTGTTGGTTGAGCGTGGAGAAACGATTCCATGTGTAGCCGCACCACGCTGGAGCCTACCTCTTCTATAAATTATAAATTCAGAACAATAATAAAATCGGCTCAGGCAGTCCTATTATTAGTGAAAAGGCTTTCATATAAAAAAATAATAAGTTACATTAATTAATATATAAAATTTGAAAGATAATTTTAGAGTTGAGTAGCTATATCAGAATAAATTGCGGGGAAAAACGATTGTTTTCACAAATTCGATTTATACACACAAATCTTTAGATACAATTATTACCCATCTCCATAGATTTCAATGGAAATTGATATACTTTATCCTTTTATATAGACCAGATCATATCCGAAATTTAATTGTTCCATCTAGTCTATTTTTTGATTTTAGAGCCACACAAACTTGCGATAAAACGGAGGTTTTTATAATTATCAATTCTTTCTCTTTTCTCTATGATCAAGGATAATGGAAATGATAAATCATGGAAGAGAAGAATTTGAAATACACAAGTTTTTAGGAGATTAAGAATAAGATGTAAGAAAACCCAAGAAAACATGGCCTAAGCTTATAATAAATATTTGTAAAAGTAGTATTTATGAAAATATATAATTTTATCAAAGTGATAGGGGTATAGAAGAAAAAGGTCATTGCAAAGGACCGAATAGTTGCAAAAATGTGGAATGCATGTATATATATATAGTGTTTCCGATCAAGTCACCTACTTGCACAAACGTTGGACTAGTAAGAGTACTTCCTTTCTAACTACTGCACCCCTGACTCTTCATGGGATGTTGCGGTACAGATTTATTTTATTTTTTTGTATATATAATAGAACTTTTACCTTAACAACATTAATTAAATTAAATGGAAGAATTACAAAATTATACGAATTATGAACACTAACTACATTACTAATATTAAAAGAAAATAATCAAACCGAATCGAATAAGGAAAACAGATTTTTATAGAAATGATGATAGTTAGCAATATGAAAAGGTGATAAGTGGATTAAAATAAAAATAGAAAAAAATAAATCATTACTACAAAATGAATTATCTATCCGGACTGACAGGAAAAATAAAAATGACATTCTAAAATTATGAAAATCTAAAAATTGGACTGTGTCGTAACAGTAAGTTAAGGAGTTTCTTGAATAATATGAAGGGAAAAATTGAAAAAAAAATGACAAACAAAATGTAATTAGTAAGATTAATTGTCAAAATTGTGTGGGTGTATACATAGGAGAAAACTAAAAAATAAAATCAATTGTATTCAACATAAAATCTCAGACCATTCTTTATATTTCAAAAGTCCAACGTTTCAGCCAATTTGGCCAATCTTAAAAACCTAATTACACTCATATAAATTATTTAAAAGCATTTTTACAGGCTATTCTGTCTAGGTCACTAATTTCAGCCAAATTTACCCCATTTTTTTCACCATTTTATTAATAATCAAATTTTCATTATAATCAATTTAACTCTATTACACCATGCTATCATAACACTGATATTATAATTTTATTTGAACAATTCAAGCATAAAATTTATTTATTTCAACTTTATTTTGGTTAAAATTTGTATTTCTTAATGTTAGGATAGCATGGTTTAATAGAGTTAAATTGATTACAATTAAAAGTTTAATATCAATAAAATAGTGACAAAATAGTTTAATTTTAACTTAAACTTGTGACCTAGGCAGAATAGTGTCAAAAATTTTTAAAAATAATTTATGGGTGTATAAATTGGTTTTTAAAATTGTCCTTGAGTTTAGCCGAATTGGCCGAAACGTTGGACTTTTGAGAAAATAAAGAATGTTTTGAGAATTTGATTTTGATATAATTGATTTTATTTAAGCAATGAACTTAAGAAAGTGAAAATATTTTATATATAACCTTTTAAATTTCTTGAGACTAGTATTTATTTTTTAAATATATTAATT
This sequence comes from Halyomorpha halys, assembly GCF_000696795.3. Taxonomy (NCBI): domain Eukaryota; kingdom Metazoa; phylum Arthropoda; class Insecta; order Hemiptera; family Pentatomidae; genus Halyomorpha; species Halyomorpha halys. Next base: position 166,815 of record NW_027107458.1, on the reverse strand, counting down.
CGTATCTACCATATTTAAGTTCCAACACTCTTTATTACGTCATCAAAAGTCCAACGTTTCGGCCAATTCGGTCATCCACAAGGACAAGCTAACAATTAACAGCTTCATATACAAACATTTCAAACAGTTTTAACAAGAACATTATTATTAACAATTCAGCATACATTAAATATAAATTTACACCTCACATCCAATTCTTTTAAAAGCGTTTCGCAGGCTATTCTATCCAGGTCAATAATTACAAGTCATTTATCCTTTAAACAATAAATTAATAGGGAATCATATTAATTATTATTAAGTTTATCTAAGCTTATGTGTAGTTACCTATTTTATCACAATTTCATTAATTTTTAAACTTAAATTTTGGCCTAAGTTTTTATTTATTTAATAATAAAAAGCCATATTAAAACTAATTTTAAATGGTAACTTTTAACCATATTTTTCATAAATTTGCTTAAAATCTCTGCATAGTATTGGTTAAATTTTTTTGTATCTATTTTAAAAATAAAAAATATGGGTAAAATGTTATGTTAATATTTACAATTAATTATAATATGAATTTCAATAAATAAAAACTTAGACCGAAATGTAATTTCAAATAAGTTATTTAAAAGCATGATCTGAGTGTATGGAAGGTTAAAAATAGTTCTTTTATATGATAATTGATAGTGTTAAGTTGCTATAAACAAAAAGTTTAAAAAATAATGAAATTGTTACAAAATAAGTAACTAGACATAAGCTTAATAATTAATATGATTCCCTATTAATCTATTGTTTCATACGGTAATTTGACTTGTAATTAATGACCTGGGAAGAATAGCCTACAAAACGTTTTTAAAGAATTTGATGTGAGGTATAAATTTATATTTAAGGTATGTTAAATTATCAATAATAGTTTTGTTATTGGAATTGTTACAAATGTATTTATAATAAGCTGTTAATTGTTGGATTGTCCTTGAGGATAGCCGATTTGGCGGAAACGTTTAACTGTTGATGATGAAATAAAGAGTTTTAACTTAAAGGGATATCAATTAAATTATTTAATAAA
>NW_027107458.1:158261-165717 GCF_000696795.3 Halyomorpha halys | reverse complement strand
ATATATAATTATATTAAGGAATATCTATGAAGAGTAAGGTATAATTGTACTATAAAAAATATAACTTTCTTCCTTTTTTATATACCATATAGTATCGTATTTTTAAGATTTTTGTTTTTAATTGAAGATTAAATAGAAACGGTCTAGGTTAAAAGACAACCGAAATATGTGATCTGATCTATCAGCGATTCCGCTTGAAGGTAGTGCTTACTATTTCCTCCACGGCCCTAAGACAGTGATCCCCTTAAGACGGTATTACAGCCTTAGGGATGACTCCTTATAACTCAATCCTAATTCTCAAACAGATAGAACCTCCTTGGGGAACATCTATTGTCTAATCACAACTGATTAATAGCTGAACAAAGCCGGATCTCCAATCACCTAGTCCAAGAGATCTTGACTACAATGAGAGCCGTTTGTCCTTTCAAATCGAATTCCTCTTTTCCAAAAGCTTTAAAACCATCCCGTGCCCGGTATTTTTATCCTATATCCACTCGGTCACGAAACAATCTCCACCTTCCTTAAACGACTTGAATTCTTTTAGACCCTCTCATTTCCCTGCCTAAGATTCCAATAAATCACATCGGAAGCATCAAAGTTCCTCATTTTTTATTGTCCCTTTCTTTGTAGCCGTAAATAGATCTTTGTCGATCGTTACCCAACTTAAGTAGAAAAAGAGAAACATAATCAAGAAGGTCTACTGACATATTTCTTTTCTTTTTTTATTTCACAATGTTTTTATCTTATATTAAAGTGTGCATTATTATTTTATTTTATCTTGTTAACTATATCATAGTAGAACTCTTGTTAACTGGCCACGGGACAGCAGTCTAGAGAGAAAAAAAATCTTTGTGCACTCCTGTTGATAAAAAAATAAAAATAAATAAATAAAAAGGAGACGAAAGTTTTTTATTGAGGACCTTTTCAGAAAATAAAATTGAATTCACTGTTCCCCAGTCCTCCGATTTTTCTCTGATGTTAATCAGTAAGTAATAGTTTATTATTATCATTGAACCAAATATTTGTCATTATTTCAAAATTGGTCAAATCTTGAGAAATTAATTTATTGCCTTTAAGTCATTAGTACAGGAGTATTTAAGTTCCTGTTTTTCTCAATAAAATTATTTTTCGTAAAATTGGACAAAACGGGTTTCGATTCAGAACGATTCCCTGGTTTCTTTAATTCATTTGAGGGACAGAAAATGCGCTTATAATACTCGATTTTTGAACAAATATTATATAACTATTTAAATTTAAAAAAAAAAACAATAAATATTTTATTGCTTGCAAGACTTATTACACTTACAGTTCTTACACAGTCAAATTAGCCATAAGAAGTAAATTTTACATTTAGAAATACACTTTTATCAAAACATTATTATTGGTATTTACTTTATTTTATTTTATTAAAGAGCATTAATGTAATCTGCTATCTATAAGCAGTAGATAGTAGTGTTTTAATATTCATACATAAACTATATTCAGATAAAGAATAAAAAAAAACAAACAGAAAAAAAATTAAAAAAAAGTAAATGATAACAATATCACTATTAAAAGAAACAAAATTAAAATAATAATAATAAATAAATATGTAAATAAAGAAAATACTATCATGATTTGTATAAATAAAAACATGATCCTAAATCAAAAATATAATAAAATAAAACTGATCATATCATAAAAATAAAATAAAATATATCTATCACCACTTTTATATTTATATTTTTAATTTAATTTTGATCCACTGTTTCTTTGTTTCGTTTTCAAACAAGGAAATCGACAGAAAAATTTCCCTCTTTTGCGGAAGCATTTCCCGTGGCTTGTCCGCCAAGATATGCCGGAATTAAATAATGACCCTATTATAAATTCAATTTTTCAGTGATCACATATTAGACCTGAAGATTACCGAGGAGGCGGATAATAATATATAATCTGTAGCGGTGATAGTATAACTGTTTTGGGGGAGCTATTATTACCAATAATTCACCGATTGGCGGACTTGAATGTAGTTCCTAAATGTAGCAACGTTTGAGGGTAAGATGAAAGAGGGGATCGAAATACTTCGACTAGTCCGGGCCTGTTCCATTACCTCACCCCATAGGAGGCGTATAACATCAATATTGATAAAAAGCTTTGCACCCTCCACCAATCTCGTAGTTCAAACATCCCCCTAAACATTGAGTACATCCATTGTTTCAATCATCCGGAGTAGTCCATCGTGTGGTATAAGGGGAGTATCTGGAAGAGTTTGGACATAAAGACACACCCTTATATAAGATAGCCAAGAAAATTCAGTAAAACTATCCAATGAAGTAAAGGTCTAGCTGATATTAAAGACTAACGAATTTAATCAAAATTGCTAGAGGCGTTTGTGTAAAATGTATTATATAAAGTAGGGTTGGGGGCACAGCCTGGTTGCCCTTACACTATGCCCTGATTACGCAAGGTTCTACGGATAGTTAATTTGGGAATTTAAATAGTGGGTTGATAATGGATGAAAAAGATAAAAGAGAAATAGATATAGAAAATTTAAATATTACTTCAAAATTGATGAACAATAAAGATACAATAATATGTGAGAGAGAGAGAGAGAATAGAAAGGGAAAATGAGAACATGCACTATAATATGATTGATAAAATAAAGAATAAACTCAGCAATATTTAATTTAAAAATAAATAATATAGAATATATAACAGGTGAATAAATGAAAAAGTGCTTGATAAAACAGAAAAAAAATAAAGAAAACTTCTTTGAAAGATAAAAATAAATAAAAATAATAAAAGGAAAATATAAATGAAAATTAAAAATAGACTGGTTGTTTAAAATATTTTACAAATAAAATTAACCTACAAAGCTCTAGATAAAAAAAAAACTAATAAAATAATAAATAATAAGAGTAGATACTATTACAATATTTTAAAAGGTAATTAAATATTAGTACAAGTTGATTGCTATTGCTATTATATGTGGGTAATAAAAACAGAAAGATATGATGATACTTGCTTTGGTGAAAATGTACAGATGGAAAGAGATAAAAGTTAGGTAAGTGAACTTGATGAAGATCATAGAAGATGAAGATAGAGGTGAAATAGATTGAAAATAGGTAGATAAACTGATAGGTGAAGAAAGAAGACATTTTATTTTATATACATATATACACTGCACACACTCTATTAGCTAAGTTAAACAGACACTGTTATCTATAATGCAAAGAGGTTGCCAGTGCAGTAGGTAGGAATTACCTCTGCTAACAATTAACTACTTTAAAATTTTTATACCATTGCAGCAATACATTTACAGAAATTTAATAGTGCATGATTTAAGGTTGTAAATGTAAAATAAAGGTAATTAAGGTGAGGAGGAAGGTGAGTTAGGAATTTACTTAATAAATTTATCAATTTAAGGTAATGGGGCAAAAGTGGCCTGAACAGGTCGTATTATTTATTACTTGTTATTTGGTCTTTTTATGCACGTAAACATTTTATTTTCTTTATAAACTTTCCTTTGTTTTTATTCTTTTTCTATTTATCAAAGATTGAAAATTATTTTATTCTTTTTATATCGAAGAGGAATCGATCTATTAATTGTATATTGTTAATATATATTGGAGAGGTTGTTTAATAGTACAATTTGCTGTTTATTAGCAAGAAGAGCATTACGCAAGATTTATGGTGTAGGATAATGGACTGCATCTGTGATGTTTATGCATCAGCCGACTCTACGGCTCGCCACAGCCATGAGGCCCTGCTAGTCACAGCGTCATGAAGTCTATCTTCTACGGCGTCAAGATTTCCACCTTCATCCTACAGTTTATATAGACGACCTTCAGTACAGGTAAGAGACTATTCCTTCGCCGAGGAGGCGTTCTTGATTTGCTCTCAGGACTTATTTTGCTTTATTAAAGAAGAGTTTTAATTTTCATTCGTATTTTTTTTTTATCGTTAATTTGTACAATTCTTTATTATTTCTCAGTTATAATATTTTATTTGCTTCATTTTACTAAAATAGCCTTTAATTTTATACATATATTTTTTTATCTATAATTTATGTAAATATATAAATATCTATAGTTTACTCTTACATAATATTTTTTAATTTAATTTGTTTCGATTCGTAACGCCTAGATATTTCTAGTATTAACAGTTATTTTTTCTTATCTCTTATTAATGTTTCATGACGTTACTTTTTATTTTAATTTTAGAAAATAAATGTTTCCGCCTAATGTAATATAATAATATAATTTAGAACAATAGCAGTATCTATTTATCCTATTAATTACTAACAAAATTGTAAAAATAATATGATCATTGTCCAAAAATAATAATAAATAGGTTTCATTGTGTGCCAGGAATAACTATTCCAGAACTCCAGGTTTAGTTTGAAAATACACTAATTCCTGTTTGTTCAGAAAGGTCCAGCTCGTTAGAACTATTTTTGTTTGGCCTAACATTAATTAAGAGGGAATTTGTGTTGGTTGAGCGTGGAGAAACGATTCCATGTGTAGCCGCACCACGCTGGAGCCTACCTCTTCTATAAATTATAAATTCAGAACAATAATAAAATCGGCTCAGGCAGTCCTATTATTAGTGAAAAGGCTTTCATATAAAAAAATAATAAGTTACATTAATTAATATATAAAATTTGAAAGATAATTTTAGAGTTGAGTAGCTATATCAGAATAAATTGCGGGGAAAAACGATTGTTTTCACAAATTCGATTTATACACACAAATCTTTAGATACAATTATTACCCATCTCCATAGATTTCAATGGAAATTGATATACTTTATCCTTTTATATAGACCAGATCATATCCGAAATTTAATTGTTCCATCTAGTCTATTTTTTGATTTTAGAGCCACACAAACTTGCGATAAAACGGAGGTTTTTATAATTATCAATTCTTTCTCTTTTCTCTATGATCAAGGATAATGGAAATGATAAATCATGGAAGAGAAGAATTTGAAATACACAAGTTTTTAGGAGATTAAGAATAAGATGTAAGAAAACCCAAGAAAACATGGCCTAAGCTTATAATAAATATTTGTAAAAGTAGTATTTATGAAAATATATAATTTTATCAAAGTGATAGGGGTATAGAAGAAAAAGGTCATTGCAAAGGACCGAATAGTTGCAAAAATGTGGAATGCATGTATATATATATAGTGTTTCCGATCAAGTCACCTACTTGCACAAACGTTGGACTAGTAAGAGTACTTCCTTTCTAACTACTGCACCCCTGACTCTTCATGGGATGTTGCGGTACAGATTTATTTTATTTTTTTGTATATATAATAGAACTTTTACCTTAACAACATTAATTAAATTAAATGGAAGAATTACAAAATTATACGAATTATGAACACTAACTACATTACTAATATTAAAAGAAAATAATCAAACCGAATCGAATAAGGAAAACAGATTTTTATAGAAATGATGATAGTTAGCAATATGAAAAGGTGATAAGTGGATTAAAATAAAAATAGAAAAAAATAAATCATTACTACAAAATGAATTATCTATCCGGACTGACAGGAAAAATAAAAATGACATTCTAAAATTATGAAAATCTAAAAATTGGACTGTGTCGTAACAGTAAGTTAAGGAGTTTCTTGAATAATATGAAGGGAAAAATTGAAAAAAAAATGACAAACAAAATGTAATTAGTAAGATTAATTGTCAAAATTGTGTGGGTGTATACATAGGAGAAAACTAAAAAATAAAATCAATTGTATTCAACATAAAATCTCAGACCATTCTTTATATTTCAAAAGTCCAACGTTTCAGCCAATTTGGCCAATCTTAAAAACCTAATTACACTCATATAAATTATTTAAAAGCATTTTTACAGGCTATTCTGTCTAGGTCACTAATTTCAGCCAAATTTACCCCATTTTTTTCACCATTTTATTAATAATCAAATTTTCATTATAATCAATTTAACTCTATTACACCATGCTATCATAACACTGATATTATAATTTTATTTGAACAATTCAAGCATAAAATTTATTTATTTCAACTTTATTTTGGTTAAAATTTGTATTTCTTAATGTTAGGATAGCATGGTTTAATAGAGTTAAATTGATTACAATTAAAAGTTTAATATCAATAAAATAGTGACAAAATAGTTTAATTTTAACTTAAACTTGTGACCTAGGCAGAATAGTGTCAAAAATTTTTAAAAATAATTTATGGGTGTATAAATTGGTTTTTAAAATTGTCCTTGAGTTTAGCCGAATTGGCCGAAACGTTGGACTTTTGAGAAAATAAAGAATGTTTTGAGAATTTGATTTTGATATAATTGATTTTATTTAAGCAATGAACTTAAGAAAGTGAAAATATTTTATATATAACCTTTTAAATTTCTTGAGACTAGTATTTATTTTTTAAATATATTAATTCGTATCTACCATATTTAAGTTCCAACACTCTTTATTACGTCATCAAAAGTCCAACGTTTCGGCCAATTCGGTCATCCACAAGGACAAGCTAACAATTAACAGCTTCATATACAAACATTTCAAACAGTTTTAACAAGAACATTATTATTAACAATTCAGCATACATTAAATATAAATTTACACCTCACATCCAATTCTTTTAAAAGCGTTTCGCAGGCTATTCTATCCAGGTCAATAATTACAAGTCATTTATCCTTTAAACAATAAATTAATAGGGAATCATATTAATTATTATTAAGTTTATCTAAGCTTATGTGTAGTTACCTATTTTATCACAATTTCATTAATTTTTAAACTTAAATTTTGGCCTAAGTTTTTATTTATTTAATAATAAAAAGCCATATTAAAACTAATTTTAAATGGTAACTTTTAACCATATTTTTCATAAATTTGCTTAAAATCTCTGCATAGTATTGGTTAAATTTTTTTGTATCTATTTTAAAAATAAAAAATATGGGTAAAATGTTATGTTAATATTTACAATTAATTATAATATGAATTTCAATAAATAAAAACTTAGACCGAAATGTAATTTCAAATAAGTTATTTAAAAGCATGATCTGAGTGTATGGAAGGTTAAAAATAGTTCTTTTATATGATAATTGATAGTGTTAAGTTGCTATAAACAAAAAGTTTAAAAAATAATGAAATTGTTACAAAATAAGTAACTAGACATAAGCTTAATAATTAATATGATTCCCTATTAATCTATTGTTTCATACGGTAATTTGACTTGTAATTAATGACCTGGGAAGAATAGCCTACAAAACGTTTTTAAAGAATTTGATGTGAGGTATAAATTTATATTTAAGGTATGTTAAATTATCAATAATAGTTTTGTTATTGGAATTGTTACAAATGTATTTATAATAAGCTGTTAATTGTTGGATTGTCCTTGAGGATAGCCGATTTGGCGGAAACGTTTAACTGTTGATGATGAAATAAAGAGTTTTAACTTAAAGGGATATCAATTAAATTATTTAATAAA
>NW_027107458.1:148943-154806 GCF_000696795.3 Halyomorpha halys | reverse complement strand
GTGTGAGGATTCCAGGTTAATCGTTTGTCCAAATGTAGTCCAAGGTAGCGGATCTGTTCGACAGGGGTAAGAGTAACATTATTAAATGAAACTGTAGGGCAGTAAGTAGGTTTACGATGAAAGGTAATTTGATAGAATTTGTTGGAATTTATTTTAATCCTTAAATTACGACACCATTCTTCGAGGGCTGTGATATGGGGTTTTCTATTATTAAATGTTATTTCACTACAATCTCCAAAGGGACAGAACCAGGTTGTAAAGCGATTCGGAAAACCCTTCAAAAATTGGAATCCGTTCGCAACATGGTCAAAAACTGGAACTAAAGAATTTCACCATCATAACATTTCCCCAACTATATATCCTATATTTAGGTAATTGAAAGTATAAAAAATAATTCAGTTTACGTAAACTACCAACGCAAGGATTCCTAAATCCTAAATCGCCTTGATAAAGTGTATCCTGGTTGGCCATTTATAATTCCCTGCGGACTAAATTTTGGTTTTCATTACCCGACCACATCATCATTATTCAGATTCGACTGAGGTGCCCCCGCTGTAGCCCCCTTTTCTCCAGTTTAGACAGATTTTTTTTTGTTCACTTGAGCCTATTTTTTCACTCTTAAATAAATAATAACTAAAATAAAAACATAATGATCTAGAGAGAGAAAAATGCTTTATTCATTCGTGCTGCCCAAATAAATCGGGTTGCTACATTACACAGCATACCAATCAATCCGTGATCGGACATATATAAATTACATATTTTAACATGATATAATAAAGTAGAAAGAAAACGTTTTCCCCCTTTTTCTCACAGTTTTTATTTACAATCAATTCTACACACTAAATACAAATAATTCAATTTGTTCCTTTTTTTCTTTCCCTTTCTTGTCTCTTCTATTTCACAATTTTGGTTTCATTTTATCAACAAATTCACTCTCCCGAATTCCCCCTCTCAGATCCTCCCCAGTGACCCGCTAAACAAACTCACCATTAGACAGCGATGTGAAATCAAATCAGAGTAATACTAGTCATAGCAGTAGATCGGCTTACAGTAAAACAAACAAGTAAATATATTTTACCAAAACAAAACTAATACATAGATTTAAAAGAAAATATAATAAAAAATTGGTTAAAAGAAGTACCAGATTGGATACATAAGTTTAAAAAAAAGGATAAATAAAAATAATAATAATAAAAATAAAATAATTTAATGAATAAATAAGTTAAAACACACAAATCAACAGGCCTACCTACTAAAATAAATAAATAGAAAAAATAAAGAATAATCTAGAGCTAATTTCCATGCAGAAATTATATCATACGTGATGATGTATGATTACCAGGGAGTCCAAAATAATATTTTTCACCAAGATCGCAATATCCCCGATGCTGACACCTAGACCTTCTAAGAAGCTCCTTGTTCTATCTGGTATTGTTCCGCGAGATTCAAACCAGAGGCCTCTCACGGTCTAGAGAGAGAAATACTTTAATCATCTATGCTCCCCAAATACATCAGGTTGCAATATCACACAGCATATGATTAGCATTAAAACATATGATGGTTTGGTTGGGTGAATAACCTAAGATATGGCAAGTAGAGTTCCAGAAATTCCTTTTAGCAGGAGAGTAACCAGTAAAAAGCAAGGAGCGTTCAGCGAATAAACAATACACCTACACGAAAAAGACAAAATTTTATTTAAAATAAGCATTAAGGAACTATTACTTGATTTTTTTTAAAAATGAATTCATAAGAATATATATTCATAAAGAATTATGGTATTAGCGTGCCACCGGTAGGAGAAAATGATGTAGAAAAAGTAAACACAGTCTGAAATGAGGAGGTCGGGTTCAGGCTGTTGTAGAGGACAAGAAGTAGACGAAAAGAACTGGAGTTGGATTAGATATTGCCCATCAATAAGTCGCTGATAGGGCCCGTAGGTCAATGTTTAAGGCACAGTCTTACCAATTTGATGTCTATTGGCGGTGCCGGTTCGAATCCGGCCTGGGATGTTGACTTTTTTCATTGAGTGGCGGTCCCACAAAATGAAAAACTTTGATCCCCAACCAAGGTTATGCAGTATAGGGCTCCAATGGGAGTCTTGACAGAAAAAAATAAGATCTAGCGCTGGAGTGCACCACAGTTTGAATGAAAATGAGTGATCCTATGAACTAAATGACCTTCCCCCTCCCTTAGTCTATAAGAATAATGAGAAAAACAAAATTCTTCATTATTGGCCGCAGTGGCATGTGCAAGTCATTACTGTCACACCGCTTATACAAGAAATGGTCCGAGGTATAGTACAGTCGAATCAAAAAATGAATTGGTCGCTTATTGAGGTAAAGACAAGGTCTGAGGATGTTCTTAGAACCGGTGAAGATAAATTTGGTTTATTTTTCAACTTAAATCCTCAAATGTTTACTGTCGATATTATCGACCTAATAAATATTACAAAGCATCCGTATGGCATATATGTAAGGTGGAAGAAATGGTAAATTATAATGTCTTGAACTACATTGCTCAGCTATGTAACTACTGCTACTTTATGAACGCCTCGTAAAAGATAATGTATATGACATGACGCTACTGTTATCATAACCGATATCAGTAACTGCTACTTCATGATAAATGTATCTTAACGTTCTTAGTTGCTACACGGTTTATTCATCTGATATCCCAATCTTCTTAGCATAGTTCATATATGTTGTGAAAAACCGTTTTTAAATCAAAGATGATAACCCAGGCTTTAACGTATCTCCTGAGTCTTCAACCTCATCTCAAATTGTAATATATTTTTGGGTCGTACTTTAAAGAACGTTTTGAAATCATTATTTTTAAAAACACTTAATTTATTTCTTTTTTTCCATATTTCTTTTTATAACTTCTATATATGTGTATACTTCCCCAGAACAATTAGGAAAACTATTTTTAAATATTTCCTTTTTTTTTTCGTCAGTAAATATTTAAGCCCATATTTCCCACTTTATTTTAAATGTTGCTTAGAGTACATTCTTAAGTTCATATTTCCCATTAATTCTTAATTCAGATGTACAAAATTTTTGTAAATTAAAGAAAAAATAAATAAATAAAATAATATTCATACATCACATTTACAGTTCAGATCGTTGTTAATTATTATTCGCGAAGCCCAAAATTAACAGTTATTAAACTTTATGAGCTGGTTTTATTGCTTTAAAGTACCATCTCCTCATATTAAGCCTGTGAATGTGAAACGATTTTAGACACAATTGTGAACGATTGAAAACGTACAAATATATTAATGGGGAAGAAGGGGATAGAAAATTAAAATTATCATTACAACTTTATGTATTTTTTCCTTTTAAAAACCTTTTAGCAAAAAAAAAAATTAATACGGTATTTTTATTGTATACATTTTCAACCAGAAATACGAAAAATCTATTAATTAAACTATTTTCGACACAAAGTATACTCTCATTACCTTAAAATTTGACTTGTAGCAAGATGAGTTTATATATATAGCGATGACATATGTCCCTAGGAAATCAGGCATTTTCTAGGCAGAAGTTGCCTCGCATAGTTTTACGTTGATGTTAGAGCCATCACAATGGAACAAACGCACCCTCTTTTATTTTATATTACGTAATGCAGCATTGTATGGATGGAATTATAATTGATTGCACACATTAAATAATTATTGCTTTCGTTTCTTGCATTTCCGCTTTTCAAAGGTCAGGCAGAGCACGTATTCAACACAAAGTAGGCAATTAGCAACGCCGTCTAGGTTTCAGTAAGTATCTGCATACAAGGGCGGACAATGTAAGGTGTTGCTAATAAAAACGATTTTTTATGTGTTCATTTTTAGGGTTTGAATCTCGTTTAATAATTTATTTTTTATTAAAATGTTTTTTTTAAATTTATTTATTGTAATTTACAATAAAAAAATATAATAAGTAAATATGAAGAATGCTTTAAATATTTGATAGTATTGGGAAGGAGCCGCCCACGGGTGGTAATTTAAACTAAAGGTCCCGTGGTCATCTTCTTTTCAGTCCCCTCGGAGGATTATCGGGGATTGTTAAGAATGAGAGATTAAGAACTAATGGATTAGGATGGGTAAGCAGTTTGAATGAAAGGAACTATATCTATTGAAAGTTAAGGTCTTTGTGGATGAGTTTATTTGCGACGTAATAAGGAGCCTCAAGGATTTTGATGATTTAGTAGAGCCCCAGAGGAGCTCAATTCCGTATGCCTAAATTGGTCTGACTAGCATAGTATATAATTTTTTGTAGTGAGTGGGAAGTGAAAAGAGTTTGTCAAGTAGGTGTTGTAGTAGTCGAAATCAACGAGCAGTTTTTTGTTGTTTCAGTCTTGTATGTGGATTCCAGATAAGTCTCTTGTCGAGAAAGAGTCCTAAGTAGCGGATCTGTTCAACAGGCGTTAAATTTAAATTAAGATACTGAAGGACAGGAAGGTAGAGGTTTATGACGGGGAGTAAAGGTGATCTAGTGGGATCTATATATCTATAAATTTGTAAGGATTTATTTTGATTCTACAGTTTTAACGCCATTCTCCAATGGATGTTATGTGTGTCTCTAGAGTTTGTGATGCAGTAGTAGAGTCGTTATTTACAGATAGTACCGATGTGTCATCAGCGTATGTTGTTAGGGCTGTGTTAGGGTGGGTTGGGATATCAGCTGCTTAAAACGAATAGGGAATATGACACTATCTTGAGGAACACCGGCGGTCTGAGAAAAGAGAGATTAGTAGGCTAGCTTATGATTTACTTTGCAGAGAGATAGGAGCGCATTAAAAGGAAATATGTAGGGGGAGGTGACGAAGTTTATAGAACAGACTTTAAAGTATTCATACCAATATAATGTATTTTTTCTTTATAATTTAGGAATAGTGATACACCTGGTGCCAGTCCTAATCTACTGAAACCCGTAGTATAGAAATGCCATTCTGGGAAGATGTAGCTAACAGTAAGTGTACTAATACAATATTGGAATTCCGGTGGTGGCTGCTTATTGATCAGACATGAATGAGTGACATTTGTATGTTCTATTCTCAATCTAGTAATTGTCCATGGTTTTGTTGTTTTTTATATAGTTTTTAATTTTCTTAACGGACTTTCATTCCACACGGATTGCCAACTACATGATATTTCATTTATTAGTGAAACACTTTTTTCTTGCAGTGTGAGGGTTGGCTGCACCCTGATCTGGAAGAGAAGAGCAAGTGGCTGCATCGATGGGCATAATATTGAATTTTAATAACCTGTAATTTATGTTTTACAAAATAAAATCACATAACAATAATCTTACATTGTTGCGCATTATGTGATAAACTATGAAAAATAAAATATATCAGTATATTTTTTTCTTTCATTATTGGAGAATAATTTGCGATTAAATAGTGAATAAAGTGAAACTTATTTATCCAAAAAAAAAAAAATATTAACACGGTTGAGATGCCTCTGAAGCCCACTTGGTATTTAAATTAAATCAAATTTGGTTAAGATTTAAAATTAAATTAAGAAAAATTGTAAAAACCAATTAGTTGGTAAACGTTTCTTTAATTTATGAATTTATCATGTATAAAAAGCAACAAAGAACAATGCAACAGTTTACAGGCTTTTGTCATGTTTTATTATTCAGATATCATATTAATTTACATTTATTATAACTATTATTAAGTAAGGTAGATAAAATGTAAAACAACTTTAATGAAAAATAATGATTTATTTTACAATTTCTTTAGTTTTGTAACTTTAAGTGGATATAGTAAGCAATGGCGTATGGATTTATTCTATAGTATAATAAATAATTATAAATGGTCACTGATGATAACTCCATGCGAAATACAAAAAAAAAATATATGT
>NW_027107458.1:134844-148698 GCF_000696795.3 Halyomorpha halys | reverse complement strand
TATCTGTATTCAACTAATACTTATATCTTATGTTTACATTTATTACTTTATAATTAAATCTTCTAATATATATATTTACAACACCTTTGTTCTTTTATTTAATTTTGTATCTATTTTTTATTGCATTTTTGTATATTACCTCTATATTCGTATTTATATACGCCTCTGGTTTGGATCTCGTGGAACAATATCAGATAGAACAAGGAGCTTCTTAGAAGGCCTAGGTGTTAGCATTGGGGATATTACGATCTTGGCGGAAAATATTATTTTGGACTCCCTGGGGATCATACACCATCACCTGCATGGGAATTAGCTCGGAGATTATTCTGTTTTATTTATTCATTTTAATATGTTGACCTCTCTATTAGTGTGTTTTAACGTATTTATTCCTTAAATTATTTTATTTTATTAATACTATTTTTTTGTGTTTGTTTTTTTAAAACTTATTTATCCATTCAAGTGTTTTCTGTAACCGGTTTTTTTTATTATATTTTCCATTTAATCTATGTGTTATTCGTATTCTCGTAAAATGTATCTATTTGTTCGTTCTTGGTAAACTGATCTACTGCTGTGACTATGAATGATGGTCTGATCTCACATTGCCGTCTAATATTGAATTTGTTTAGCGGGTCAGTGAGGAGGATCTAGGAGGGTGAATTCCGGAGAGCGAATTTGTTGATCGGGTGAATTGAATAATTGTGAAAGGGTGAAATTGGAGGAGCAGAAATGAGAAAGAAAAATAGGAATGAATGAAACATTTGTATTGGTTGTAAAGACCGAAATTGATTGTAAAAGGAAACTGTAGGGATGAAAAAAATTGTTTATTGTGTATTTTTTTTTTATGATTATACCATGTATGTGTAATGTATATATGTCCGATTACGGATTGATAAGTATGCTGTGTGAGATAGCGACCTAATGTATTTAGGCAGTATAGATAAATAAATAAAGTATTTCTCTCTCTCTCTCTCTCTTCTCCCCCTTATTATCATTTGGTGTTTGCCTATATTTAATATTTCCTAATTTTATCTTTTCTTTAACATATTCTATACATTTTTGCTTTCAAATGTAACGTATTTGTTACACGCCCATTCCTCCACTCCTCTACCTTGTTGGTACGTCGCATTTGCCTTTACGTTCATTCTTGTGTATTCCTTCATCTGCCTTTTTGTAATTCTTGTTTATTTATAATTTTCTCTGCACCTCTTTAGCTATTTACAATGTTATAAAAAATAAGATAAAATTAATAGATAAAAATAATAATTCTTAAGAAGAGAGAAAAAAAATTAATCAAAAAAACAATGCCATTTATAGATTTAATAAAATAAATAATTGACTTTTAATTGGGAAAAATAGTTAATTTAAGAAAAATACGAAGGAAAAAATAAAATAAAATTGTGGAAATTTTAATAATAGAATCGATAAATATTTTATAGCAGGATGTCCTGCAGCAGTCTGGGCTTCAGTCTTCGGGATGAGGTTGGATTTCCCAAGTATTTCCACTGCTCCTTTAACTGTCAGCATTTGACAGTGGAATTTTATTACGCGTTTTTGATGTCTTCTATTGATTTCATTTGTAATTCTAGATAGATGAAATTAGCTATTTCTTACAAACCAAGGATCGGATGCGATTCTTAAGACTTTATTTTTAAATTATTGTATTTTTTTCCTTTCTGTTAAGGATGCCGCTCCCCAGATTTCACAACCGTACATCAGTATTGTTTTAAAAATAATAATAGTTGTTTCTGGTTTTAATTTGAATTTTCTATTTACGAAGGGTAGTATGGCATCTAGTATAGCATTGCTAACCTTGCGTAAGTTGGAATTAGTTTAATATTACTATGGTGATTCCAGGTAAGGGGCGCGATCGATGTGAATTCACAGGTATCTGTTTCACTGTGAGGATTCGATTGCACATGTATACCTTTGAGGATTAGTTCCGGTTGGTAGTACTAATTGAGTTATTTTTACCGCACCTCTTATTATATATTACACACGGTCGATCAATGATATTCCAATAAAAAAAAAATAATATTGTACGAACTGATTTATCCGTTGTCTTACAATCTGACAGCCCTGACAAAGCCCTACAAAGTGAGGTGAAACGTTAGTTAACAATAAATAATTTTCTTTTACTATTTCGGTACCTTTATTGACCGCCACCCGGAGTATCTTCCTACAATCTACTTCATACCATCAACTATCTTCATCCAATATGAAAATAAAATATAATAATTAGCCTCTTTGAGAAACTTTGTATACACATTTCCTTTACCATATTGTTTGAACGCAAATCATTAAAAACTGTACAAGAATTGTTGATAGATTTTAGCAATGTATGTCTTGAGGGCAAAACGGATCAAGAAAGTTCCCTGAAATCAATTTGATTTACGATCAGAGTATACATAAATATATAAAAAAAAAAATCTCATTCCTTTGGAAGCTCCGGAGTTAGGTGCGATTGAGAAGTACTGAAGAAGGTTATAAACGCAACGATTCCCGCTTTTGTTGAGAAATAGTAAGAGTCAAATCAATTTCCAATAACTGTATAGGCTGGGGAACAAGGGGATGGGGGGAGGGGGGTGAACATACACACTGGAAACCCACAATCAGTAATTGGATAGACTCATGTTCATAGAAGGGGGAGTTAGACGGAGGGGAGCATGTTTAATTAATATATGCACTGAAATCATTAATTTATAAATAATGAGACCATTAAGTTTTAAATAATGAGATCATTAATTTATAAATAATGAGTGGTGGTTGTATGTATCACAATATTATATATTCCACATCCATATTGAAAAGCAAACAACAAGGAAAGAAAATATGTTATTGTTACAGCGAACGTTACACACAAGTTAATTAATACATAACCCAATTAGTTCCGTCTCGATATATTTTTTTTAAATTTTAGCTCACTATAAATACCGACCAGTTGTGGATATAGGAACGTGACAAGATTTTTTTGGAAATTAGTAGTTGACACGATCCACTTTTTTGGACTCTTAAAAATGTTTGTAAATGTTGATATTTATCAACAAAAAAATGTAAACGTAATAATAGATTGTATATTATACATAATCAATTATAAATTAAAAATTAGTTCTGAATATGATGTCTTCCATTTAAGTTTTTTCTGAACCTTTAATGAACATAACCCTACTCATCACTCCTTTCTCAGTCCGCCGGTGTTCCTCTAGGTAGCACCCTAGGTACCATTCTCTATACGGTTTATTATAGAACTGCTACCCCAAGCCACCCTAACACATCCCTAACAACATACGCTGAAGAAACATGTGTACGATCTATAAACAATGACCCTACTACTGCATCACAAACTCTGCAGTCAAACATAACATCCATTGAAGAATCACCATTCACAAATTCCATCAAATAACCTTTACTCTCTTTTTTTAATACCACACTAACGTCTGTAGAACAGATTCAATATTCAATACTAGGACTCTATATTACAATAGTCTAACTTTTAATCTCATGACTAAAACGACAAGAAACCCCTCGTAGATTTCGATTACTTCAACACCTACTGGACAAACGCTCTAAACTTCCAACTTACTAGAAAAATTTCTTCTACACGATGGTAATCAGACCAATATTTTATATACAAAATTGAGTTTTGGGTTTTCACCAAACCACTAAATTCCATCTGTATTCAATCGTTACAATCCAAAATCCTTGATGCTCCTTATTACGTCACAAATAAACTCATCCATAAAGATCTCAACATCCCATTCGTTGCAGATTTAGTCCGAAACAGATATGCATCCTCTCATTCCAAAATGCTTACCTATCCAAGCCCATTAGTTCTTAATCTCTCATCCTTAACGATCCCTGATAATCCTCCGAGACCTGAAAAGAAGATAGCTGCGGTATCTTCTAATTTAAATCAATGATTGAAGTACCACCATTGGGTGGTTCCTTCCCGAGATTATCGTGTGTTCTGAAATATTTACCACATTTACTTTTTTTTGTACAGATATAAATTTTGAATAAATAAAAAAAAGGTTTTCCTCATATTTTTCAGGATTCTTGATGAAGGCGTGATAGTCTAAACGTCGGACATCTTGATTTTAAATTATAATTGTGGTGAAGTAATCAAGCATAACAATTATTACTAACACATATCTTCGACTAAAACTTCCTTACAAAAAGCATTTTTTTCTTTTGAAGTTTGTTGTCTGGTTATGAACAATCTATTTAAAATTCATATATATTTTGAACTGTGATCGGTTCAGAGGGGAATAGGAGACCAGCGGGAGTTATCAAACATAACGTAAATGTATACGCAGCCTATTTGGCACCAAATCTATTGCTCCCCCTAGAAGCCAAATGTAGCCCGCAGAAAACTCTCGGCATTTAAACAGTGTGAGTTTACAACAGCGGAAAAAGGCAACTTTTTATTCAACTTAACAGCATTGTTTAAAATAGTTTGGCATGAAATATATATGCTTTTTATACATCCAAATGTTGATAGGAATTTTCTAATAATAGCATTTCACGTTTTATTGCACGCATACAGCAAATTTCGGTGTATATAGGAGATTCTGAAAATACAAAAGAAAAACCAGATAAAAGAAATCGACAGAAGTCTAACACAAGGCAATAAGATAAATATTAACTTGATTATAATACAATATCCGCAACTGAAAGATTTTAAGAGAAAGTGGTGCACATAAATTTAACTTATCTCTCTACATTGAAATTATAAATTGCAATTTATAATCATATTATTTATTCATGTTATCACAAAATGATTTATATAAATATAATCACTAAATCAAAATCATAGAAACAAGATAACATCTATTTATAAATTCAGTTTTTCGTCACTCTCCATTACCTTCTATAACTTTATGTTGTATATTAATAATAATGAAGGGTTAGCGAATCCAAAGGTTCAATGCCGATACCATCAATCGTTCTCTACATACATCTCTCCAATGGTACATCACAATACATCAGTCATAACGCTACCTTCCCATCTACGTTTCGGTCTATCCCTTCTACGGGATCTATGTTCACTCGACGGTTCAGCGTTTATTAACATTTGAGGGATTCATTACGTACACGGATTCTTTGGAACAGGGAGAAGGATATAGTTTTGTAAATTCTTTTAAGTTTTTGGACAGAATGTGCCTAGCTAAGTAATTTCGAAATTGAAAATTTTTATTTTTTCAAAAGGTATATTGTACGTCAATATTATTATCTTTTCTCAATTTCCATATTCTTTCATAGGTTACATGTATCCATTTTTTTATCACAGTTAACGATGAGAGATGCTAAATTATTTCAAACGACTAAGATAAAAGGTACTTTAGAGGATTTAATTTTTTTTTTAATTCGAAATTTAAGACCTGACAAGCGATTTAAATCACGATAAAGCCTACTTGATATCAAATTCCATTAAATTGTACATTAATATACTAAATATAATTAAAATCGTTGCAGTAGTTTTCACAAATATTTAAAAAAAGTAAAACGTTTATAATGTATATGATATTACAGCACGTCTATCATACCGGAAACGTTGTAGTAACATTTTAATTATATAAGTACCTTCAATATGTAATTTTAGTAATATCCTTTCATTTTTTATCTAGGCTGACAACATGCTCCCAGAAGATTTTTCTAAACATATTTATTTAGAGTTAGCGGTTCATCGTTTATATATGTTGAAAATTGGAAATAGGCCGTAATACATACTTCTCCTTAATATATAATTAATACATATAAGCAAAATCAAGAAAAAAACTGAAAAGCAAGAAATTAGGAATTTCAGAACAAAATTATACTAATTAAATCCAAGAGCCAAACCTTTAATTCGGAACATCTTGACTACACTGCTGAGGCTTTACTCCCACCAAAAAGGCTCCAGAAAAAAAAAAAAAAAAAAAAAGCTTGAGTGGAAGGAAAGTAATTTAGAAAAAGGGAGAACCACCTGTCTGAGCTAGTCTCAAAGATTAGGACTGGCACTTCAGTATGGATTGTTATAATGACAACTTTATGTCTCACTGCAAAAATTGGTTTCTTTCGACTGATGTATTTTGACGATAGATGTTTCGCACCTTGTGTATATTAGAGACACAAATTTTGTGTCCCATGTGTGGTCTATGAATGCTTTTATATGAAACAAAATTTTTTATTCAGACACATTAAATATTATTTTTATTAAGGTGTTTTTAATCCCTTTTTGGGATTAATAAAAAAAATAGTATTAATAATTAAATAAAATATTTTTTTTTCAATTTCTTGATACTGGTATTTATTTATTAAATATCACACTATCATTGTGGATTAATTGAAAATTAAAAGTTTTAAAAATTAATGAAGTTTTAAAAAAATAGGGTGTGTTTGACTTATAATTAATGACCTGGGCAGAATAGCCTGCAAAACAATTTTAAATTTTGATGTGAGGTGAGAATTTATATTTGAAGATTGTCCTTGAGGATGGCCGAAACGTTGGACTGTTGATGTAATAAAACGTATTGAGACTAAACAAGGATACAATTTGATTTATTTAATAAATATTTTACATTACATTATGGTGGTTATTATGGTTAACAATCATTTTAATAAATGAAAAAATAAATCATTAATCACTAGAAATGAAATCAATTTGAAAAATTGTCGCATCAAAACTCAAGTTATATACAAAATGATTGTTGTTTAAAACGACTAAAATTAAAACATTGAAGAATAGTGACTAAATTTTTTTCTATTAGTCTTTTGAAGTAACTGAAAAAATTGTTATTTTTTCAATTATTCGTTTTATATTAATCGTCCACCAATGGGTGGTTCCTTCCCAAGATTTTCAAGTGTATATGAAACATACTACATATTTACCTGTTGTATTATTTTGTACAGTTGTAAATTACAATAAATAAATAATAAAAAAATATATATATATTAATCGTAACAAAGGGCTCAGCTATCTTGAGAGACTTAGACTTAAATAATTAAAAAATATTTATGATTATTTTAACTCAAGTAGTCAATCGGATCATTTTCGCCCAACAATATTAGGTGCCAAGCTCAACCAGAAATACTTTCGAATATATATTACCTGGCAAATAGAATATTACATAAATACAATAGATTTTTGTTTCCATAAATCAATATTTAAAAACATCAGAAATTAATCCTTCCATGTTACGGACACATCTTAAGTTATTAACGGATGTTAACCATACCTCCAAGTCATCCAGCTAAACTACACATAGTTATATAATCATCAATGGTATTTTTATTCCTTTCTAAAATAATTGATTTAAGCACTAATTTTTTTAAATTTATATTTGGATTTCTTGTTTGAGTCTATTTATATTAATCACTTGTAATAAATTAGATCTATTTAGGCGCTAAAATCTTTATTTTAATATTTCTTAGAATAAAATTTTTACCAGGCTAATTTGTTATTCGATTTTATTATTTTAATCTAAATTTATTATAAATCTAATAATCTAATTTATCTAATTAAATAGTTAAATAAATTAAATTAAATTAATCTAATAAACAATTTTACTAGAATAAAAACGTCCAATTAGATTTACCAAGAGTACAAGCTTTAGGAGAAAAGAGCAAAAAAATGAAAATTTTTGGAAATTTACAATTAACACTTCTTTAATTGCGGTTGGATATAGATAATTATTTTTTTTATTAGGTGCGGAATTAAATTTTCTACAAAATCGCCCAAACAAATAAACCAAGAGTACATGATTTAGGAGAAAAGGAGAAAATAATGAAAATTATTGGACACTTGCGATGATAACTTCCTTTCTAGAGGTCAGGAATAAATCGGATAAAATGTTAGTCCTGTTGAAAAAAAATTCGTTTATTTAGTCGGATAAATTTTCAAATTACGGAACCTATAATTTGTGCAAGGTACTACTTTTTATTTTATATTATAAAAAAATATAGATCAAAGCCTAACTCTAGTTAAAAAAATGTTTAAGCCCAGAAATCACATTGTTTTCAATTGGTTGTATAATAATTAGAAAAGTAATAAAAAAATTTATATATCATGAA
The DNA here is from genome assembly GCF_000696795.3 of Halyomorpha halys. Lineage (NCBI taxonomy): Eukaryota > Metazoa > Arthropoda > Insecta > Hemiptera > Pentatomidae > Halyomorpha > Halyomorpha halys. The sequence continues at coordinate 140,649 of NW_027107458.1, read as the reverse complement.
TGAAGAAATCATAAATTACATGACCTTTCCATTAGAGGAGCGGCGTAAAGAACTTTTTTTCTCACATCACATTAGTACAGTTGAAAACCGTTGCAAGCAGCCCGTAGTTAAATGAGCAACATGGGCCCAACCCGTTTAAATGGGATTTTCACAAACGAATCACATAGGTTTTTCTCAAAGTAATGCTAAAAAAGAAAGTTTATAGCGAAATAATTACGCAGCAATTTTAAAACCACTAAAACGAATCTTTTTAATATAATTTATTCAATTTTTTGTATGAATGTACATATTTGTCGTTATTTCCTTTTCCAATTGCCAAATTTTAATGTATGTTAATGCATACAAAAATAGAATCACAATGAGGGCACAAAAAAATAATAATTTTTTACATTGAACTTATGACATAAATCTTTTTACAGTATGGGCTACCTTGCTGACAGTAAACCGATTCTAAAATATGATCACACTGTGTTTATAATTTGAAATTATATATCTTTGAGAAGCCATCTTTAAAGATATTTCTCTCTACTAAAAAAAAAGAAAAAAAAAACAGGATGCTACAAAGTCTATTTTATAATTTATTACCGTTAGTATCCTTCGTCCCTTCCTCTACAGATGACATCTCAACCAATTCTAACACTATTCTCACCACGTATGCCGATGAAACATGGTGCTCACAGTTAATAATAATCCTTTGATTGCATACGAAACTCTTCTTACTTGATTACAAAGTAGTCCTATATTATAACCCTCGAAGAATGGTTCGTAAATTGGAGGATAAAAATAAATCCCTACTAATCTCATCAAATCACCTTTACTCTTTGTCTTAAACCTGCCGACCGACCTACAGTATACTTTAATAATGTCGCTCTTACCCCTGTAGAACAGATCCGCAGCCTTGGACTCCAGCTGGACCAACGACTAACCAGGAATCCTCACACAAGACTGAAAAGACAGTAAACTGCACGTCGATTCCGAATATGACAACACTTACTAGGCAAACGGTCTACATTTCCAATTCATTACAAATGACTGATCTACGTGACAATAAAGCGACCTATCTGGACATACGGAGTTGAGCTTTGGGGCTCCACTAAACCTTCGAATTCCTCTTTTATCCAATCCTTCAAACAATTCTCAGGCCACTGCTGAAGTACGGCTGTGAAGTCTGGAGAGCGGCATCCTTTACGAAAAGGAAAATAAATGGTCTATCAACCATGTAAGGCCCACCAGGCCGATCTGGTATAAAATAAATAAAAATACGAACAGTTGTAAATATCAACAAATAAATAAATAAAAATAAAATGCAACATTTATTACAAAAAGCAACTTCAGCGTTATACCTACATAGTTTCATGTCACCATTTTCAAAAATCAAGAAAATAAGGGGTTAAAAGATCTTGAAGACCCAGTATAATAGTTATTAATTCTTATTATATAATATTCCATGACTTAAAATATTATATTTTGAAGCTCTTAGATGCTCTGAAATTTTATGGCGTCAATAGATAATTTATGCACCTCCAAAAAAAAAATTCTACAGGAAACACCGGTTTTCCATAATGCTTACATTTTTTTTTTCTTCCATAATGTGGGTATAAAAAAATATTAATATTAACGTTGTGTTAAAACAATTCATATATTCATATATCAGAATCCACTGTATAATGTAGTGGTCGTCCACTGAAGTTAAATATTGGCATTCAATTATTTTAGAATGATTTTGTTATTTATAAAAATATTTACTTTTATAAAAATTCAATTTTTTCTTACAAAAATGTCCTGAATATGTCTGAAATAGTTCTGATTTCATCCATTTCATTGAAACATTGAACCAACAACATAATAGGTGTTGGTATTGGTAATGATATTTCGTGGGAGGAACTAGTTTGGCAAGGGGGCCCCCTGGTCCTTTTTGCCTAACCGTTGTGGCTACTTTTAACCGTACTAGCCGAAATGGGAGTGTCAGGATTAATTTTTGGGACCGCAGAGGAATAAATTAAATAATTGCTAACGGTGGGAATCGAACCCACAACGTCTGGAATATACTCCCCAACCAGTACGGCTGTACCATCCCTCTGACACATGATATCATGGCGAGTTCAATTTATTTTATGGTCTGTTAAAATCAAGTCTTTAAAATGTTATTTTATTATGAAAGTAATTATCGTTCCCTTCTTCGAACAGATAAGTAAGTATACTTGCTTCACATTATACCACATGGTTATTACTTGTCTTCGATTCATAATTGGAATAAACCGGACAGAAGGAATCCTGATCGTGTGAAAGGTATCTATCAGAACCAACTCCCGGTTGAAAACCGGCCGGTTTTTATCCGTTCAATAAAGTTCTTGGTGTTTCAAAGTGCCCTTACTCATACTTTAGGACTAAACTTTATAGTAAATATATTGTATAATTATTTTTTTTTTTACACTTTCGACCCGCTTGACTGTTATATACATTTGCATAAGTGGGTCACTCCGTATTGAACTTGTTCATGGAAACTAACAGAATAAATATATGGAATATGACATAAAGTTTCGGGTATAGATAAAAGAAATGCTAATTAATGTCGTGCTACTCCTAATTTATGCTGTTGTAACATCTTGTGTGTTATAATTAGGGACATGTCAGACCAGTCTGGATGATCCCTTTTGAAGATCTCCACTCTTCACTTCTGTCCACAAATACTCTCTAAAATTAAACGATGAAACTATGAAACGCTCATGGACATTATTATTAGCAGCACTAGGCTACGACAACAATTCGGCCCATCGCTGAGAGATTGCAGCTGTTTTGCGGCGCTATTAGACATCTGGACAATCTTCCACATTCTTTTCGATTGGGTGCACTTGAAAATCGATATTGCTGATTGAGGTGCATTTTTTTTCTATGACGTGCAGTTCAGTTAATTTACTAAATGTATAATTATGTACAGTTGTGAATATCTAAAAGAAATACTATTTTTCTAATAGCAAAAAAAAATCCAACATATTCTCAATTACATTAAAAATAGAAATTCAAAAATTTAACTTTAAGTCCCAAAAAATGAAAAATGTATCCCCTAATATGGTTAGCATAGGGTGATAACATGTACATAACTCCCCCACCGTATGCCAGAAAGAGGACTATAAAAAAAAAGTTAGAGTTATCTAATACATATTTATTGTTAGTAAAAATAAATAAAAAAATTAAGCTAGACAAATATAAGTTTTATTTATTTTTATCTCTAATACTTTTTGAACTTATTTGAAATTAATTAGATTGAATCTAAATTTTTTTTATATTACTTAATTTAATGTAATTTACAACTGTACAAAATAATACAATAGGTAAATATGTAGTATGTTTCATATACACTTGAAAATCTTGGGAAGGAACCACCCATTGATGGTACTTCAAACATTAATTTAAATTAGAATGTCCCGTGGCCATCTTCTTTTCAGACGCCTCTGAGGATTATCAGGGATTGTTAAGGATGAAAGATTAAGATTTAATGGGTTAGGATGGTTAAGGTGTTTGGAATGAAAAGACGCATATCTGTTTTGGGTCAAATCTGCAACGAATGGGATGTTAAGGTCTTTGTGAATGAGTTTATTTGTGACGTAATAAGGAGCATCAAGGATTTTACGTAGGATTTTGGATTGTAACGAAGAATTTGATGGTTTGGTGGAGTCCCAGAGCTCAATACCATATGTCCAAATTGGTCTGATTATCGTAGTGTATACTAATTTTTTGTAGTGAATGGGAAGTTTAGAGCGTTTGTCAAGTAATTGTTGTAGCAATAGGAATCCACGAACAGTTTCTTGTCGTTTCAGTCTTGTATGTGGGTTCCAAGTAAGTCTCTTGTCAAGATGGAGTCTTAAGTATCGAATCTGTTCAACAGGGATTAGTGGTGTATTTAGAAAGGATACTGTAGGACAGGAGAGCAGAGGTTTACGACGGAGAGTAAAGGTGATCTGGTGGGATTTGTCAGGATTTATTTTGATTCTCCAGTTTTTACACCATTCTTCAATAGATGTTATGTGTGCCTGTAGTGTTTGTGATGCATTAGTTGGGTCGTGGTTTACAGAAGAATTTAAAGTTTAGATTAAAATTATTTACAATGCTTGTTAATGTTAACAAATATTTATATCTATTATTTATTCATAAAGTTAAAATATGATTATAATTGAACTGCATATATATTTAATTATTTATTATAATCAAATTAAATATAAAATACTAAAACCAAATTACAAATAGAAGAAAATTCATAGATGAACCAGATTATTACTTCCTAATTTCTCAATCCAGAATTAAAAATGTAATGTAGAAGAAAATGATTAATATTACAAAAAATACAAGCTCATATTGGATAACATTTTGGAACGATTTGAAATTTAAAAAACAAGAAAGTAATTGGAATAGAAAAATATTATAAAGATTTAGCATGTATTTTTTTCTGATAGGTGTCACTTTCGCAACAAAAAAAATTGAAATACTATCCTGTCGACCAATCTGATTAGGAAAAAAAGGCATAGAATAATATTTCTATTTTTTTTAAAATAAAATAAAAGTATTAAACTTATATATCAATTTCAATTTTTAATTTGTGAAAAGGATGAACGCTAGACGGTCACTAGGTACTGTACTAAAGTTTCTATATCTACTAACTCGATAGTGAGAGAGGCCTAAACTTATTTTTCTACCCTTTCTGTTATCAATTAGCCCCTAATGAAACAATTAAAAAAATATTAAGTATTTTTCACAGGTACAGCGTGTGTACCAGTGACCTATAAAGGATTAAAGGCTATATTAAAGTGGAAAATTTATCTTAAATTAAAAAAAAAAATAGTGCATTGAAATATGTCAAGTATGTTGGATTTACTAATGTTTTAACTTTTTCCCACGAAGTACCGGATTCATGTACGGATAAGCCATCAGCATCTCGATTTAAAATGCAAGAATGTATCTTCTCGTAATAATCCAAAGCCTTCCACATCTTTTTGTTTTAGATCAATAAATAAACTGTCATTGGTTATATAACCTTCGATCACGAAGACCCATAATCGATTCTCAGTATTTCAAAAGAGTTTACTGAAAATTGTAAATATGTATTTATAAAACCATGGATGTATATAACCACATCGATAGTTAATGTAAACAATTATCGGAAAAAATGTCAATTATTATAAATTTAACGAAAACACAATATTTAATAACGGTTCATTACAAGACAAAATATAACAATGACTATTATCATCCAAATAAAGGCATCTAGAACATATCTAATTTTAGGGTTAGTTTTTTGAGTTTGTAAACACTTATACTTACTGTATTTAAAATTTTACAAAGCTCTTAGATTTGTTTTCTTTTCAGAAGTATATTTAAAAAAATAATAATATTAAAAAAAAGACAGATAAATAAAATTTCGATGACCTTGTATCTTTGCTGGGACAAAATTAAAAAATCTGAAATTTTTACTTAGCCTCTTGTGACGAGTTTTTATACTATTATAAATTTAACGAAAACACTATATGGAATAACGGTTCATTACAAAACTGTATATAATAATGACTATTTCATTATATGTAACATGTATTAAAATAAATAGTTGTATTATATATTTTTAAAAATAATACAATGTGGGGTTAACCTCAAACTGAAAAAATATTGTATAAAGAAATACAAGAAACATTTGAAGGAATTTACCAACAGCATAGATCTGTAATGTTAATGTGTGGAGTGATTACCTTACAGTATTTTGTGTATAGTTGTTTTTATACTCTCTTTTTATCTCTCTCTCTCTCTCTCTCTCTATAT
>NW_027107458.1:131964-134459 GCF_000696795.3 Halyomorpha halys | reverse complement strand
TGATCAATTTTGTAATTTCAAATATCCAATACTAATGTAACATTTCATGCATATAATATGGTTTTTGCATGGTGTACGCACAAATTATTTAAAATAAATATTCTGTAAGGCATATATTTTAAATATTCTTCTCACAGAGTATAAAATATGTAAAAAAAAAAAAAAATAAATAAAGTAATAAAAGATATTTATAAAAATATTAATAAAAGGCATATGGTTATATATTTTTCTGAGCTAATTGTAAGTTCTAGTAGTTCTTATCTTCCACTGAACACCGGTTTTGAGTGGGTTGATACCAAGCCAAGGGCAGGTTCAGAATTATAATTCGTTTATTATCTACAAATTTAAATCTTGGGAGTTGTTTTCCATCCTACCAAAATAGGATCTGAGGAATTATGGATGTCGTACGACTATACACCTGTGTACATTAATTAACAATATGACAACCACCGATTCCGCAAATGGATTGTTATTTAATTCCAGAAAAAGACTCACTCTGTCAAAATTAACGGTCGTGGAAGGAAATCTCGACCAGAAATGACTGGAGATGTCTGTTTGGTCCCCAACGAACACCTGGTCAAACACTAAAACCATCTTCTAATAATGTTCTCCCTTTTAGCAACGAAAATAAAGAAATTCTTGGAATTTCTCGGGTGGGTATTTTAGATATTTAATTCATTTATCTCTGTTATAGTCAAAGAAATACAGAGTTAGTTGATCTAATATCCAATAAGTAAAATTAAAAAAATATATAAGTATAAAGTGAAAAAAAGAAGGATAAAAAATGAATTCGATATTAAAGAACAGTTAATTATACATTCAAATGACAAGTTTAATAAAAATCGTTAGAGCCATTGTTGTGAAAAAGTGTTAAATCAATTCCATAAAGCGCTGATTTCGTTTTTCGATTTTATCGAAAAAGTAGCTTTAAAATTACAGGTAATATATAACTTAAAGACGTAATTTATATTTCATTTTTGACCCAGGCTGCTCACACATATCAGATACACATGACATTCATATTTGTATGATTACAATATTTATTTATTAACATATATTATTTCCTCTTATTATATAGTAAGTGAATATAAAAACTGATTGTTGTCAGTTCTAATGATTTTTTTAATGTGTTTATTTTAAAAAAGTAATAAGAAAAAAATCTATACAACAATTTAAAAAGCACATATAGACAATGGAAAAACATCCATCGGTCGAAGACTGTGGGGTTTTAACTAAAAACACATAAATAATTAAAACTTAAAAAAAACTTTAACAATAATGATTTAAACAATTCAATAGTTTAAAATAACAATAAAGTATTTATATTAAAGCAACAAGGCAATTGTAATAACTGTGTTATGGCGTTAATCCCTCAAATACTAACCTATTGAGCTCTTTCCTGCGTAGCCCGTCGTATACAATGCTAAGAGATCTCCAATCAGAGGATTAACTAACCGGGCAATTATAGATGCTGTCATCTGTCATTTAAGGTTTCATACTTAAATTAATTAATCCCGTCCCACTACGGAACAACGACAGTGTTTACATCGGGACCTGCTCGTGCTTTACTTCAGGTATCCCGAGTGTATTTTACGATGATAATTAAAATTATTAGTGTGGCTAGAAAACAGAAGAGGAGCTGAAAATTGTGAGAGACTTTCTGATTATGAACACATGCATATATTTCTTTCTAGTTTAAAACTGTTAATCCCTGCAGGGGCAATTATGGTTAGTGTGTTAGTCTAAATCAGCTTCATTATATAAGATGATCACAGAACATGGGGTCTCATAAGACTAATGGAAATTATGTGCTTATCTGGTGACGTCTTCGCCGCCGCGGTGACGTCTCCTAGCCGCTTCCCTCGTCCAGATGTGCGGTGGGCGAAATGGTAAAACTATGAATCTTCGCGTAGTGTCAGAAGACGTGTTTCTCGTTAGGTGGCTGGCCAGCACGGCCTGGACTCTGGCATGATGGTAGGGGTAGGCCAGGTCCAAACTTGCAAGGTGCATAGGCTGGGGCGGCGTTGCAGTCGCGGCGTCTTCGGGGTCTTCCGGTGTCCACGGCAAGGGGGGGCATCAGGAAATGAGACTCCCGACCCGCTCTTTATATAAATTCAAAATAATTGTAAAAATCGGATTACTTAAATCCGACAGACAGTATCCATACCAAATGGAAATTATCGTTTAATTAAGCTTTTACCATATCTACCGCACATAAGCCTGCGTACAACGAAAAACTGGATCGGAAACATTTTTCAAAATGACTTTGTTTTTCCGATTAGTTTACTCTATGTCCGTGGTCAATCTTTCGCTCAGAACGGCGACATTTGAAGCATCGAAATTAACTGCATAGCACTCCTCGAATTCCAGCCCCTTGCAGCATCAATAAACGTTCTTTATTACCACCTCTTTTTCTAGGATATGAGATAAGCGGAAATCCGGCATCTCTAGAACTTTTAAAATATAATTGAAATTGATAGATTTATTTATTGATA
>NW_027107458.1:127487-131759 GCF_000696795.3 Halyomorpha halys | reverse complement strand
TATGAAAAATAAATAAATAAAATAACATAATGATAAAATAATATATACAATATTTACAGAATCGACCTGAGGATCCCTGAGCCCACTCTATCCCCCACGTGTGAGGGGTAGAGCAGAGCTGAAGTAAAATATAATTAAAGTGCGTTTACAGTATATAAGAGTATATCGAAGCGATACCTGTTTCCTGACTCAAAAGTTTAGCCTGACTGACCCTTTCTGAAAAGTGGCGCCCCAACATTAACTTTGGAGTAATTATTACACCCCGATTATTAATTTCATTTAACCCCTGTCATATTATTACAATGAGGAAAAGGCGAAGGGAATACTGAAGACGACTTAATTCTACATTGACAACTGTAATAAAAATCTATATTGCCGTTTTGGAGAAAATGCTAAAATTAATGTAATGTATGTAATGCTGTAACACCACAGGCATAGCCTATCTGAAATATGTAATTTGAGTTTCGCACAACCTTTCGTTTTGGAGTTACACAATTCACACACACATATACACGATCTCAATATAACCCCTTACTATTTATTTCGTATATAGGTATGTGAAAGTAAATATCTAATTGTACAAACGAGATAAAAAAGTTCCATCACATAACTAGCTGAAAATGTCGATATAAAATTCATTTTTTTAAGGAAAAAATAGGGAAATTAAAAATTGACAGTACTAGATTCCCATAAAAGTATGTGTACAAGGAAAAAAATTTAGGCCCTGAATTGACAATTCGTTGATTGGGCAGCTATGTACTGTTGTTTGAGACATTTTTTTTTTAAGTTTTGGTTTTTCGACTACCAGGGTCAGAATTTACAAATTGACAAAGCTGGTAAAATACAATATTAAATTATATGTCCACTTACAAACACTGGAATTACTGTTAGACTATATATAATCATAGATATTAATAATAATAATAAAAAATGAAAAAGTTTTGCCGTTGTTGCGGGATCTTCTTTAAACATTTGTAAATTCGAAGAGAGTCGGTGTGACACGTGAGCAATACGCATTCGGTGAGATGTTCTCCTGAGTAGCGACACATTGGTGCATCTTTTATTTTGATGAGATGAACGCGCGTGAGTGAAGCACAGCCTATCCTGAAACTGGCTAGACTCAACTCTTCTCTCCGTGGCAGACTAGATATTTAAATCTAGGTTTTAGAATCTTCTAATAATTGTATACTTCTTGCTATGATTTTTTTTTTTTTGAGTTATTCAATTCCGTATTTAAGAAAGTTCGAAATACTTATTGAATTTCTATGATAAAAAATAAGACGATTTTGATAATTTTCTAAAAGTAGGGCAACTCTTATCATTTAGAAAATTACATCAATATGACCAACATCAAAATTTCAACCAAATGACACCGTCTATCGGTCGATGCAAAAGTAACACATAAAAATGATAGACATGAACGAAATTTACTGTTTAAAATTTTGACTATTATGTCGTTTTGAAGGATACTAAAATTTTTAAACTAGGTCAGAACAATATTAATTGATCTCTATTGATACAAACTAATGATTAAATTAACAAATACTAAAATGAAAATAAAATAATAAATATTTAAAAAATTAAATAAATAATAATAATAATAATAACAGAAAGGGCTTTAAAGTGAATAATAATAATGCTAATTTACAGTAAGTGAATTGATATAATAAACGGAATAAAACAAGATGATATAAGAATACGATAAAAATAATAGTACAAGAGCCCAAGAGGAGAAAAAAGACAGTTATTTCACCCCAATTTTTGATTGCTTTGATGAAAACTATGTATAATTACTAGTCAAAATTGATGAGTCTGCCATGTATAGGTAGGGGGAATAAAAAATGGTGGCTGTTTCAAAGCGATAAAAAAAAACTAATTTTTCATTCGGAGCTCTATATCTTAAAAAGAGTAAATTTGCTAAAATATGAGCCCTAATAGTGTTATTTACGGTAAATAGTTCTCGAGATATAGCTTTTTAAAAAGCAACATTTCATAAAAATGTACAACATAATGTTGTATGTGTAAAAAAATATAAAAAATGGCGACTGTTTGAAAGCGATAAAAAAATTTAATTTTTCAATCAGAGCTCTATATCTTAAAAAGCAGGAACAACACAAGAAAACCTAAGAGAGCGTCATTTAAAGATGAGCAAATTTGCTAAAATATGAGCCCTAAAAGAGTTATTTACGTTAAATAGTTCTCGAGATATAGCTTTCTAAAAAGCAACATTTCATAAAAATGTTGCATGGGACGTACTGAAAGATGAGTAGTTAGTGAATTTATTTTGAAAAATTTGTATCTCGAAACACATTTGACGTACAGATGTCTATTAGCACTGAACTTAAAGGTAGATTAATGAGCTATAAAGTAGTTTATGATGTTTATCTTCCTAGGAGTAATAGGTTTCATGAAATTTGCTAATATAAATTGATTTATAGTTGTTCGGACAAATTTTTATTTACCAAATTTATATTCATATGTGAATATCATAAAAGCTACTACCCCTACGAAGATAAGTGTCATAAACTACTTTATAGTAAATTAAATTTCCTTTATTTTGAGTGTTGGCAGACATATGTGCGTCTTATCATATCTAGAGATATATTTTTTAAAAATCCAACATTTTATATGAACAACTAGAAATTAACATTTTGTGAGTTTATTTTGTCAAATATCATAAAAAGTACTACTCCTACAAAGATAAACATTATGAACTATTTTGTAGTAAATTTAACTAGATTTAATTTGATCGCTGTACCGATGTCTGCACGTCTAATGGTTTCTGAAATAAAGTTTTTCATAAATCGAATTTATTGTCCCAACAACTATAAATCAATTTATTTGAGTAAATATCATGAAAACTGCTATTCATACGAAGGTAAAGGTCATATACTTCTTTATAGTCCATTAAACTAGCTTTAATTTGAGTGTTAATAGACATCTGTACGTCACATAGTTTCTGAGATATAGATTTCTCAAAATAAATTAACTAACTACTAATCTTTCATTAGATTTTTAAGAAATTTTGCTTTTTATAAAACTATATCTCGAGAACTATTGGACGTAAATAGCTCTTTTGGGGCTAATATTTTAGCAAATTTACTCTTCTTTAAATAATTTTATCTTGGATTTTCTAGTGTTGTTGGTAGTTTTTAAGATATAGAGCTCCGGATGAAAAATCAATATTTTTTTAAGGTTTTGAAACAACCGCCATTTTTTAATCCCCCTATTTATACTTGGCAGACTCATCAATTTTGACTAGTAATTATATATAGTTTTTATTGAAGTAATCCAAAATTGGGGAGAGATAACTGTCTTTTTTTCTTCTCAGCTCTTGTACTATAAGGATCTAGTAATATATCAATAAATAATATCTACGCAATGTAAGCGATTCGACAGATATGGTACTATGTAGTTTGAAGTACGTTTACCAAATATATTGTTATAGGTTGGTTCGATAAATTTATTTATTTTTTGTTACAATTTTTAGATATATTATTTCTTTTCTAAATAAATTACTATCCATACATTTTAAGATAGTTCTGTGAGAAAAAAAAAATTGTGGTTTAAATGCCCCAAAATCAGTATTGGGCGAGCGTGTGTATGACCCATTGCTGGTAATGACTGTCAAATGTTTATAAGTCAAAAGTGGGTGTAAACATCGGAAGAAAATATTTCTGAATGCTCATTAGTCTAGATCAAGTTACACCTGTTGTAGAATTCATTTAAAAACTAAATTAAACCTACTGATGCATCCGAAACATCTTAAGAAAAATCTTTTCATGAGCGCACATTTCCAAGAGCATTTAGATTATGCCAACTACTAAACTACTTAGCTTACACAAGTGTTCATAACGTCTCCAACACGCTAAGGCAGTTCAGTCTTAAGGATAGAACGATGAAAGGAATTACTTCTGATTCGCATACAACGTTTCAAGGATTTACCATTGTCTAAATTCTGAGTCTAGTATTACTCATATATAAGCAAAATCCTCATCTCCTGTAGTCTGCGATGAAAATCCTTCCTATCCTATTACGTTGTTCCCTTCAGCAAACCCAGGAGAATAATGATTGCTTAGATTCACTTGATACAACAATAGGCCAAGATATTCTGAGCTTTATAGTTGGCGCAGGAGTGTCAAAACGAATTTATACTGTAATTTCCCAACAATGGAATACAAGCAGAGTAGTGAATGTTATCTCCTTATTTTATTTTAATAATAATTTAATCAGAAAAACGACAACTGAAAGAAACTGAAACTATGTTTTTTA
>NW_027107458.1:121512-126917 GCF_000696795.3 Halyomorpha halys | reverse complement strand
ATCTTCTTTTCAGGCGCCTCGGAGGATTGCCAGGAATGGAAGAGGAAGCAAGGTTAGAAACTAGTGGGTTTGGGTGGTTAGGGAGTTAATAATGGGAGGAATGATATCGGGTTAGGGCTAGATTGGTTACATAAGGAACATTTAGGTCTTTAGGGATAGTTTTATTAGTAACAAAATAAGGATCATTGAGGATTTTACGAAGGATTTTGGATTATAAAGATTGGATACGAGAGGATTTCGAAGGTTTAGTGGAGCCCCAAAGCTCAACTCCGTATAAAACAATTGTTATGTTTATAAAATATATAAAAAAGAAATAATAATAACATAAGATACTTAGTTACTAATAAATACAGCCAGGGCCCTGTTTCGTAATAAAGTACAAACTAATACTATTAGTCTTGTAGATTTATCTTAATTCAATTACACAGACTTGTACAATAGTAACTTGTATTTTAGTATTTTTTAATTCCTGTAATATCACTAATAGTTCTCCTTATTATGAAAAAAAAATATTAGTGGAATTACCTCGTAGTTTCTATACTTGTACTATGAACTAATACTATTTATTAGCTATCATTATGAAACAGGGTCCTGGTATGAAAAAGTTCTCTCAATACTCATCTTATATTAGTCTAGATCTGTATTTAGAACTTTTATCAGAGTTGGTTGTATTTATTAGTAACTAATTTCTTGTATTATTATTTCTTTTTGTACACTCTATAAACATAACAATTGGTTTGAAATGTTTTTATTTTTAATGTTCTGTCAATTCTATAATGTTCCTTTATTTGGAGGTTTATGTTAGGAAGGGGTTAATATAAATCAATAAAATTATTTACATATCTTCAATTAAGCTGTGATTCGTCGTAAGTTAAAGTTTTAAAAAATCATAACACCATTCTAGTAACATCTTGATTCAACCATAGTTCTTTCTTCCGAAATTCTTATGGAATGTCTCTATAACGAAGCCTTGATTTTTTTCGGAATGACCATGTATATATCGATTTCATTTTAACACTTTGAACTTGAACACGAGTCTACCAATCTACTCAAAAGTGTGGGACATCGCTCAAGATTTTTAATTATTAATTATTTTATGTTATATAGACTAATTTTATTACTGACAACCCTCCTAAACCTCTAAAAAATTTTTTTTAACTGTTATTCACCGGCATTCGTGGACACTATCTGTAGAAATGATATGGTCAATATAAAAACAAAACTTGTTAAAAAATTTTTCATTGGAATTCTGGAAAATGACATAAAACCAATTTTCTATAAATATATTATTTTTTTCCATTGCTTTCTGAAATTAAAAAAACAACACAAAAAAGGTGAAATAAATCACTGAAAACACAAAGTTATTAATCTGTTTTTTATTAGATTAAGTATAATTTTTAATTATTTTTGAACCTTTAATTCTATAAATAATTAATATTTCTTAAGGGAATAGTAATGTTCGAAACATGAAGTGGAATGTTGCAAAAGCCAAAGTTATAACTACGCTCACTATGAGTTAAATTGTCTGCATGTATTTTTTTTTTTCGTTACCGATTTTTAATTTTTATTACGCATAAGAAAATTATCAATTATACAACAGAAATAAATAACCGAACACTCAGTCGCTTAAACTTTGAATATAATTCTTTTTAAAATGCGTTAATTTATTTATTTTTTAAAAGTTATATCTTCTACTGGAAGAGTTTCAAATATAATAAGAATTAATGAATGGAAAAAACACTTCCTTGTTTTAACTATTTATTTTACATTATTAATAAATGATAACAACGTTTCATGGTTGTCGCCCCATCTTCAGGTATCTAAAAAATTCTCAAATACATAAATCAAATACTTGGCTTTAATCTATTTGTTATTAATGATAAAAATAACCTTTTTCAGCAAAGTTATTTATATTTCCGTATTTAGAATGTGTCTGTTTTTTAATTATTCAGATAAATTTATATTTGTCACAATAATATGTAATTATTAGCAATACAAGACTGATAAGGAGAAGAAAACACAATGTAATTATAGATAGATGTTTAATGAGGTAATTGTTAGTTGATCTAATATCCAATAAGTAAAATAAAACAAATATATAAGTATAAAGTAAAAAAAGAAGGATAAAAAATGAATTCGATATTAAAGAACAGTTAATTATACATTGAAATGACAAGTTTAATAAAAATCGTTAGAGCCATTGTTGAGAAAAATTTAACACTTTTCGATTCCATAAAGCGGTGATTTCTTTTATCGAAAAAGTAGCTTTAAAATTCCAGGTAATACATAACTTAAAGACGTAATTTATATTTCATTTTTGACCCAGGCTGCTCACACATATCAGATACACATGGCATTCATATTTGTATGATTACAATATTTACTTATTTATTAATATATATTATTTCCTCTTATTACATAGTAAGTAAATATAAAAACTGATTGTTGTCAGTTCTACTGATTTTTTTAATGTGTTTTTTTGAAAAAAAGTAATAAGAAAAAAATCTATACAACAATTTAAAAAGCACATATCCATCGGTAAAAACATCCATCGGTCGAAGACTGTGGGGTTTTAACTAAAACACATAAATAATTAAAACTTTTTTGTGAGTGTTTTTCAATCAATAGCTCTAATTGCGTTAGTTTATGCAACGCAACTGAAGCTGGAATGAGTTCTTTATTGTCTCTATTTCGTGAAAATTAAAATTTAACGTATTTATGATTAAAATAACTATAAAATAAAATAATCAATTATTTACAAATGAAGAATATTCGTCATCTGGCTATTTATTTTTTTATTCATTTAAAAAATTACATCCAATATAGTCCGACCAGATGACATCATCTGTTGGTCGGTGCCAAAATAACACATAAAAATTATAGACATAAGTGAAATGTAATTATTACAATTTTCACTATTCGGGCTTTGTGGAGGTTATACAGTTTTCAAGCTAGATAAGCATAATATGAATTGATCTCAAGTGATATAAACTAATAATTCATTTAAAAAATGTTAAAATGAAAATAAAGTAAAAAAATAAATTATAAAAATTAAATAAAAAATAATAATAAAAATAACTGAAAGGACTTTGAAGTGAATAATAATGCTGCAAATTTACAATAGATAAATTAAGATAATAATGGAAATGATACAAGAATTTGATAAAAATAAGGATCTAGTAATAATTAAATACATAATATCTATAACTAAGCACACACACACACATATATTGTGATCGTAATATAATGAATAATTATGTGGAGTTAAATAAAGGCTGATATGGTCATTTGGTGAAACAAAATCAGTTATTAAGAATCATAGAAGTTAGAACGTACCCAGTATCTTTCTGATTTATTTATTAGTTCTTCTGGTAAGCGATAGAACGGATATCGTACCACATAGTTTGAACTACGTTTACCAAATCTGGACATACGGAGTTGAGCTTTGGAGCTCCACCAAACCTTCGAATTCCTCTCGTAACAAATCCTTACAATCCAAAATCCGTCCTAAATTCCTCAATGCTCCTTTCTTTGTCACAAATAAAATCATACATAAAGACTTTAATGTTCCATATGTAACTGATCTAGTTCGAACCAGATACCATTCCTTCCATTATAATCTCCCTAACCACCCAAACCCACTAGTTTCTAACCTTGTTTCCTCTTCCATTCCTGACAAACCTCCGAGGCGCCTAAAAAGAAGATGGCCACGAGACCAGCTAATGTAAAACGTCATTAGAGTGCTACAAATGGGTAGTTTCTCCACAAACTTGTAACACTCCATTTTTACTGAGATCAAATTTACTAAACGTATTATAATGTACAGTTGTAAATGGCAATAAATAAATAAATAAAAATTAGTTAATTTTATCCGGCAGGAGTATCCTACTTTTTTATGACACTTATAAATTTTACACTTATGAAACAATCCAGACAGATATGTTCGTTTGGGGGATCAAACTCAGTTATTGGAATCATAGAAGCAAGGAAGTACCCAGTTAAATATATCTTTTTTAGTTTCCTTTGTGGTTGATTTATTTATTAGTTCTTCTTGTAAACGATTGAACGGATATCGTCCCATATAGTTTGAAGTAGGTTTACCAGATTTATGGTTATATGGTGGTGCGATAAATTTAATTTTTTTCTAATGTATTTTACTTGAGATTATTTATTAAATGACGAATTTCGTAATGCCAAAGAATATGTGTTCTTTAATTTAGTTTTTTATCTAATAACTTTTATTTTTCTTGATTTTATTCTCTTTTTTTTTTATTATTTTATTTTATACTTTGAATGAAATTTGCTTTATTTCTATCAAGTATTCAATATGTTTTAATTTTATAATTTTCTTATTATTATTTCACTGTATTTTCCTGAAGTTACTTTTTCTTGAAATTAAATTATGTTTTACCTTAACATTTCTTTTGTATCAATTAAGTATTATAGTTCATGTTCATTTTCCTTTTTACCAACATACCTGCACAGTAAAGCCCAAAGTACACATGCACTAAAACCAGGGTTATCTAGGCAGAGCTCAAGGGCGGACCGAGAACAAACATGCTGTAGCCACAACAGCAATATTGGATGGTAATGATTTTGATTAACATATTTGATCCTTTGCATGCTTCAATTCGGTATTCGAGACTGGGCCATTTTAATTAGCAACTCATTTACGCTTACGAGACTGATACGAATTCGTTTTTCATAAAGTTCTACCTTAGAAGAACTTTTAATGGTTGAGATGTGGTCAGTTTTAATAATTGCCTATTAAGGTCATAAATGTGACATTTATTTGCTAATTTCTAACATTTTCCGAAGTAAATTCATTAAGTGTTATTGTGTAATATTTAAATATACCTCCAAGACTTTTCAGTCCAATCCGGTATTACCAGGTCCCGTTTATCTGGCATTTACCCTCCAACCCACCGAAATGCTGCGTTTTATAAATCATTTTTTACCCGAGCTGCATATCACTGGAACTCCATTCCCTCTAACGTACGTCATGTACCAACCCTTCCCTCGTTTAAAACCCTTCTGTTTAACTGCCTTTTACTTCACCAATATTATAAGAGTACAGATATTTTGTGACTACCTTTTTGTTTTGATTTTTATGTATTTAGTCAGTAATTTTTTTAATTTTTTTTTTCTTCCTTGTATCTGAAATTATTTATAGACAATTTTAATATAAGTTATAATTAAGTGTGGCCACATTGTTTTTTTTTGCCAATATATATTATTATAAGTTGAGTGTTTGCGGCTTTAGCGCACTTTCTCAGCCTCCACTGGCTCATTACCAGTGATGCGGCGAGAGGGATCTCTCGAGCTCTGCTCTACCCCTCACACGTGGGGATAGAGTGGGCTCAGGGATCCTCAGGTCGATTGTGTAAATATTGTATATATTATTT
>NW_027107458.1:114895-121098 GCF_000696795.3 Halyomorpha halys | reverse complement strand
TATTGTAAATTCTAAAGGAACTTAGTCCCAGAATAATAAACTATTTTTCATGTCACTTTAAAATTTGAAACTGTTGTATTGATCGCATAAATAAAAAAAAAAAAGCTTTGTTGAAATTATATATTAAAAATGTCTTTAGATCACGAATCCTCTTAAGCCATAAAAAAATTATTCAATTATCCAAAATTTTCGCGTTATTTTGTTTTCGATAAAAACGTGAGAATTTCCATATCCTTCTCAAGACAGATGGAGTCGCTACCAGTTTCTTGGGTGACGTGAACTTTCTGCCCAGGGCTGATGGAAAAGGTTGACTTTTGACAAATGTCAGACTGACCTTATGCCAACACCTCCACACTCCGATTTCGGATCCTACGGAAATCCCTTTTTTTTTTCTCTCCCTGAATAGTAAAGTCGAATTTGCATGACTTAGTAAATAAATTATTGGAAGATTTTGTATAATATGACAGTAAAAGCCACACCAGATGTCCATTTACTAAAAAAAAAAAAAAAAAATACACAGAAATTGAAAACTAATATATGTTATAAGCATATATGAAATTTATGTGGTTCCAATGTATTTTATATTTGAATTTAAGTTGTTTCAAAGCATTTCATAATGCGCTGGGCTTGTTATAATACAAGGTTTATTAAATTTTTATTGAATGATTTTAAAAAGACATTGGTATCTCAGAAGTCCAGAGATCGTACATCCTACAACAACAGCCTTATACAGACTAACGAGAATAATATTTTGAATTAGCCAAGAATATATTAACATGTACTCATATGGCATCATTCTTCTGGTAGATACTTCTAATACTCGGCAGAGTCATGAACTTTTTACTTTCAGGCCATATTTTTTTCTCTAATAAATCCAGTGATACTTTCGACTTTGAATTTATTAAGAACATTGTGTATTACTTTTAAAGCTCATGAAGGTTTAAGAAAATGAAATCATAAATAAACTGTTATAAATTTTTTTGAGGTGAAAAATTGTAACCATAATAAAATAACGGCACTCTCTTTGACCATTATTTCTTCCACTTACTACGATTCACGATTAATGAATATTTTAATGAATAATACAACAACCTGGGATGATATGCTTAGATGATGTGGGATGACAATTGGCCTAATGATGGCTTATGATCAAAGACGGAAATAACGAAATATTGGTGAAATTCCCAAATTCTCAAACTTCCATCAGAACCTTACACATCAAAACAAATCCCTATCCAGCTCCAACCATCCTTACAATCCTCCCTCCACCAACGGCAGTGGTCCCGAGTTCTATTGTAAACACGCTATTGCAGTTCTGGCATCGGCCAGCTTCTACACACATGCCCAGTGCGTCTATGGCTCTAGTGCCCTTACTCAATCTCCACTGGCTTCCAAAACGAGACCACCAACGATTGGAAGAGAAGCGTTGGGATCTTGAAGTCCAGCATTATTGGGTGGAAGGGTGCGGTTCAGGGTACCCTAGACAGAATGTAACTATTGTAAATAAGTATGAATGTATTCAAGATGATTTCTTTTATTAATGATTTACTTTAGTTGTTTTCGATATATTTTTTCTTATAATTAGTATCATCCATGTTAGTTTTTACATTTCTTATATTTATTTTCTTAATTTTCTCTCAATCTAACATATACATAATGTATGAATACTCACATCTTTAACGTATTTATTGCTTAGCTTAAGTGTGGCATATTGTATTATTTATACAATAAAAATTTAAAAAAAAAAATTAATTAAGTCTTTAAACAAATTTACGACAATGAAATTATGTTCGTCGGTTGATGTTTTCGTTTATTAAGCGCACATTACAAACATAACCTAATATAACCTTCTTAAATTCAATTTAAACTAAAGACTGATCTACATGACAATTTTAACTTCTATCTGGACATACGCAGTTGAGCTTTGGAACTAAACCTTCGAATTCCTCTCATATCCAATCCTTACAATCCAAAATCCGTTGTAAAATCCTCAATGCTCCTTACTTTGTCACAAATAAAATCATACATAAAGACCTTAATGTTCCAAATGTAACCGATCTAGTTCGAATCAGATACCGTTTCTTCCATTATAAACTCCCTTACCACCCAAACCCACTAGTTTCTAAGCTTGCTTCCTCTGCCATTCCTGACATTCTCCGAGGCGCCTAAGAAGATGGCCACGAGACCTGATAACGTAAAAACGTCATTGGAGTGCTACCAATAGGTAGTTTCTCCTACACGCCTGTACCACTCCATTATAAACTAAAATGAAACTTACTGGTTGTATGTATATAAATGTACAGTTGTAAATAGCAATAAATAAATTTTTAATAAAATTGACATTTAAAAAAAACCAAAGTTTAATAGTAGAATAATAAAATTAACGTGAAGTCATCTTTATATATTTTAGTTTTTAAAAAAGTGTTTATTTATTTATACAAATATATTTACACACACAGTTTGGTCAGTTCAAAATTTATATATTTTCCAACAAATTTAGTTGTTGTTTTCGTGAAAATGGCACTCTAAATTCCTTTAGTATTGGGCAAACTGCTCTAAAAAGGAACTTATCTTCCGGTCCATTAATGTTAAATAAGGAGTAGTTTTCCTTTTATCCTGCCATGGTTGGAAATTTAGATTTAAGAGCTAACCTCTTGCTTTGAAAAATAGCCGAATGAAGAAGAGACTCTTTCTCCTTCAAATACCCAGTCGCAATCTAATTTACAATACATTTTGTGGGTTTCTGCTGATCTCTCCATTTTATTGTAATTTTATATTTTCTCTCTTTTAGTCCTTCCCAATAAACTTTTATCTGCTTTCAACTCCTATAGTTGAAAAACTATTATATATTTAAATGATGGTTTATTTAGATTTTTATTTTTGATGATGCTCCGTATTACGTCACAAATAAATTCATTCATAAAGACCTTAACATCCCATTCGTTGCAGATTTGACCCAAACCAGATATGCGTCTTTTTATTCCAAACTCCTTAACCATCCTAACACATTAATTCTTAATCTTTCATCCTTAACAATCCCTGATAATCCTCCGAGGCGTCTGAAAAGAAGATGGCCACGAGACCTTCTAGTTTAAATTAATGTTTGAAGTACCACCAATGGGTGGTTCCTTCCCAAGATTTTCAAGTGTATATGAAACATACTACATATTTACCTGTTGTATTATTTTGTACAGTTGTAAATTACAATAAATAAATAATTAAAAAAAAAATAAATAAAATTTTAGATGATGTGGTGCCCAGAATGGAAAATACATTTTTTGTAACGCTTTAAAACATCCACCATTTTTTATCCCAAACTTTGGTTATCATTAAATAATTTTTTTTTGTTTATATTTATTGCAATTTACAACTTTATTTATATGAAAAGATATGAAAATTTGATGTTAGGAATCAGTAAATGGAGTGATACAGGCGTCAGGCGTGTAGAGAAACTACCCATTGCACTCTAATCATATTTCTACATTAGATATCGAGGCCCTCTTCTTTTACGGATAGTCAGGAATAGAAGAGGAAGCAAGGCTAGATACTAGTGGGTTTTGATGATTAGGGAGTTTATAATGGAAGGATTGATATCTGGTTTCGGGCCACATATGGAACATTAAGGTCTTTATGTATGATTTTATTTGTGACAAAGTAAGGAGCATTGAAGATTTTACGAAGGATTTTGGATTGTAAGGACGAGATGAATTTGAAGGTTTATTAGAGCCCCAAAGCTCATCTCCGTATGTCCGTATAGGCCTTATAATTGTCATGTAAATCAGTTTTTTTGAATTAGAAGATTAGACCGTTTGTCTAGTAAGTGCTATAAAAGTCGAAATAAACAGTTTCCTGTCTTTTCAGTCTTGTCTGAGGATTCCAGGTAAGTCGTTTGCCCAGATGTAGTCTAAGGTAGCGGATCTGTTCTACAGGGATAAGAGCAACATTATTAAAGGATACTGTCAGTAGCTTATTAACATTAGAGTGATATACCTTGATTTTTTTTTTCTCTGGACTCTAGGACTATTAGAACCTCCACTACATATAACGCAAGCGGGTGTCATTAATAAATTAAATAAACAAATTAATTAGTATGCTCTGTAAAATATTTTCTGACGTGTTGCTCAGTAAATTCCCAATGTACGCCACGCGCCAACTCCAAGGTTAGCTAAGCACCTTACCCTATTTTGCTTTTTGTTTTTCATGGGGGGGGGGGGGAGGTGCTCAAAAATTAAATGTCAAAAATAAAAGAAAATCTCTACTAAAGTCACGCATCTCAAAGCGAACTGCTTGTAAATTACCTTCACAGTTTTACTACAGTTGAATTTTATTTATTTATTTTCTTTTTTTTCATCCGACATAATTTCAGTCATTAAACCGTCAATCGGACTCTATAAGGTAAATATTTAGAAGGTTGAGGTGGCGTCAGAAGCTATCATTACCTTATCTGTTGTATATTAATTAGGTAGCATTATGCCGAAGAGCCACCTGTTCTAGATACAACAGGAATTAGTCACTGGCGACGTTCACATAGATCATAAACTGAACAACCGCCCATGAATTTACTGACTCCGTAGTTATTCTGATAAGAATGGTTGAGTCGAAATTATGTTGAATAGTAACTTCACAAGTTAATATAACTATTAACTAAAAATAAATAAATAAAATAAAATAAAAAAAAAGATAAAATCTGAATTTCAGAGCGTGAAGAATATTTATAATCAACACAGTAAAACCCGATCCATTGAACTAAAAAAATTACGGTAACACAAGCATATTTGTAATGAGACAATCTTTATATCTACGTTTTGGTTAACTCTTAAAAAACATACTCGTCTGTTTAATGCTGACTTCATTTTCAGTAACTCGTTCAGTACACAAAGCGACAATCTCTCATTATTTTCCCTGACTTCAGTCGAGACCTATTCAGTATTATGACTTAAGGATAAGAAACCTGGGCCCTGTTTCATAATGAAAGATAATAGTATTAGTTCATAGTACAAGTATAGAAAACACGTGGTAATTTCACTAATACTTATTTTTTTCATAATAGGGATGACTAGTAGTGATATTACAGGAGTTAAAAAGTACTAAAGTAGAAGTTATTATTGTACAAGTCAGTGTAATTGTATTAAGTTAAATCGACAAGACTAGTAGTATTAATGTGTACTGTATTATGACACAGGGCCCAGAAGAGTGAAAGGAGATGAAAAGAACTATTTTATGGCTACAGAAATGGACTACAGGCGAAGAACGGCAAAAATATCAATATTGGAATAAGTAAGAAATGTAACATTAAGAGAAAACCAAAAAAAAAAAAAAAAATTCTGGAAGAAATTGTGGTAAAACGCGTGAAGTGGTATGAGCATTTAAGAAAAAGGCATGAAATAAAATTACCACACCCGGAAGGGTTGGAAAATAGATGGTAGAAGAGAGCGAAGTAGCAAAAAAGAATTAATTGTTAATATCATCGTGCGGCCAATGCTACTAATATTAACAAAGAATCTACTCATTATAAATATACTAGTAAAAACAAAAATGATAATTTGAATAATTGTTAATAATAATATTTTGTTAACAGAACCTTAAAGAGGGCGGTAGCTCTGCGAGGAAGACACTCTCAATCTACTTTACGCTGAAGGCATAAACAGCCAAGTCCTTGTACCATTTGTTTACGAACTCCGTGCTATCAGTGCAAAAATTCTTACAAAACCTACGAAAAAAAACTTTTTTGGAAAATCAAATTTTCCGTGAGAATCTGTCAGCATTATTAATTTTTTTAAAACCAAGTTTACAAGAGCCTGATGGAAAAACAGTCATTCCACCTCATTTTTTTTTCTTTCTTTAATGAAAACTGACGAATTTGCTCAGGTGTAATTAAAAAATAAAATTTTCATATCGTTAAAACCTAAAAGAATATCTTTTAAAGTAGAGTAAATTTTCTAAAATATGAGGCCTACTAGAACAGTTTAAATTCAATAGTTTCCGTGAAACATTTTTTTAAAAAGCAACATTTCATGAAATATATACTGAAAAATTAGGTAGTGAATTTGTAGTGGGAAATTATTACTCAGGAACTATTAGACGTACAGATGTCTATAAGCACTCAAATTAAAGCTACTTTAATGAGCTATAAAGTAGTTTATTACAATTATCTTCGCAAAATTAGTACTTGTCAGGATATTTAAAAAAAATATTAATAAGAT
>NW_027107458.1:109985-114350 GCF_000696795.3 Halyomorpha halys | reverse complement strand
TTAAAGCTACTTTAATGAGCTATAAAGTAGTTTATTACAATTATCTTCGCAAAATTAGTACTTGTCAGGATATTTAAAAAAAATATTAATAAGATGATGATTTCTAGTTGTTTGGACAACAAAACTATATCACAGGAACTATTAGACGTACAGATGTCTATAAGCACTCAACTTAAAGCTTCTTTGATGAGCTATAAAGTAGTTTATTAGAATTATCTTCGTAAAAGTAGTACTTGTCAGGATATTTAAAAAAAAAATTAACAAGATGATTATTTGTAGTTGTTTGGACAACAAAACTATATCACAGGAACTATTAGACGTACAGATGTCTATAAGCACTCAACTTAAAGCTTCTTTGATGAGCTATAAAGTAGTTTATTAGAATTATCTTCGTAAAAGTAGTACTTGTCAGGATATTTAAAAAAAAAATTAACAAGATGATTATTTGTAGTTGTTTGGACAACAAAACTATATCACAGGAACTATTAGGCGTACATATGACTGCTAGCAATAAACTTGAATCTAGTTTAATGTTATATAGAGTGGTTGATAAAATTTATCTTCCTAGGGGTAATAATTTTTATAATATTTGCATATGAATATAAAATTGTCTCCGAACAATTTATATTAGCGAATATCATGAAAACTACTACTCCTCCGAAGATGAACGTCATAAACTACTTTATAGCACATTAATCTAGTTTTAATTTGATTGCTAACAGACATCTATACGTCTCATTGTTCCTGCAATATAGATTTCCCACAATTAACTCACTAACAACGTATTTTTCATAACATTTTGTAGGAAATGTTGTATTAAAAAAAAAAATGTATCTCAGAAACTATAAACGTAAACAGCTCTGTTATAGCTCATATTTTAGTAAATTTACTCTACTTTAAATGATGCTCTATTCGGTTTTCTAGTATTGAAAGTGGTTAAAACGATATGGAGCTTCCAATGAAAAATTATATTTTTAAACGTTTTGAAACAACCACCATTTTTTATTCCCCCTAACTATAATTGGCAGACTGTTGTCCCAACTTCATTCGATTGCTAATCACACAGCATACTTATTTTAGTTTAATGAGACAATATTTTTAATCTTACGATAAGTAAGCCTAACAATAATAATTATAAACAAGTAATATATAACATAAGAACATTTTTTTGTTTTATCTCTTTGGTGATTTTATCCCTTTTTTTTCCTTTTTCTCCTTCTTTATCCCCTTTTTATTTTTTCTCTTTTTCATGATTTTTTTTCTTCCTCCTTTTCCATCCTTTCCGCTTTTTTTTTTCCTTTCCTCCCCTTCTTCTTCTCTTTCATATTTTGATTTCAACCCTATGTGTCTTTAACAGAATAGTGGATAAATAGTGATAGAGATATGAGAAAATATATGAAAGATACTTTAGTAAAAAATATAAATAAGAAAAAATTAAACAAACTATGTTATAATTAATATAATATAGATATGAAATAAATAATAAAATATTAAAATGTATACAAAAATAATACAAATAAAATAACAAATAAGATACATACATAGTTAAATATACTTGGGCTTTTGTACTACATTAACATAATCTGTACTGCAATGAGCATGAAATTTTCTTTAAATTGATACCAAATCAGATTTTTTGAAAAAGAAATTCAAGATGGCCCCCAAAAAAAGTCATTAAGTTTTACTATGTTGGCATTTCAAAAAAGATACAACCAACGAAAAAAAAAAAACCGACTTTGTGAGATCTACTAACTATTTTGTCTATATATATCCTCCACTAATAGATATACAGGTTTTCCATGTATACAGGTTCACCTCACCCAACCTCCACAAACTAGTGGCATGAAGTATGTCTTTTAAGGATATCGTTGATTTAATTACGGAATTTGCCGTAGAACGGAGTACTTTTCTTTACGGATTTTGATTGTCAATCATATTTTAAGACAAATTCATATGGGACAATTTATTAGTTTGACTCTTTCTGAAGGTTTTAAGTCGCCAAAACCCGCATTTTTTTTTTTTTCAGCCTTCAACAATTTGCTTACAAACAGTCGAAAACCCCTAAGAAACAAACCCATTTCAGAATTCAATATCCCTTAAAAATCCTGAGATCCAATATTATTCTCCTTAAGAAAATATGATTCGGAAACGATTTTGTTTCATACGTTTTTTCGTCTTTCTTTAACGGTAACGCACAATTCCTCAACGTTTGTTTTCGATTTTTTTTTTCGTCTCAGCACGCGTCGGAATACAAAAGTGTCCTATTTTAATTCGTCTTAGAATTTGATTTACTATCATAATGCATAGAAAAAATAATTCCATTCTTTTTGAAATTCCAGATATTAGAAAATGAATAATACTCTCATAAGTTTGGGTTTTTAAATTTATTATCCGATCGACAATCAAGAAACAAATATGAAGTGTCAAACTTAAAATAATTGAAAAAGTATATATTGTTATGTCAGTTTATTGCGTGAGAGACATGTCGTAAATTGTTAAAAACCATTAGTGATACGAACAAGTGAGTGATCTCATGACTAGAAGAGAGGTTCCTCGTTTTATAGGCACTATCTTACTCTACGCTCCCACTCAACGTTTGTCACAGACAGTAAAAGCGGTAATAAACGGGTCAGAACATGAAAGGTGAACTGTTTACGAAGATGGAATGAGAAACAAAAACCCCTACCGAACCCAAAGGGCGGTCAGACGAGCGATTTTAGAACTAGAAAAAAAGAGGTTCCTATTTCCAGCTGTGCCTATGTCACGGCTTGTGGCCTCACGGAATCTTGGAAATGATAACTATCCACTAAGGAATAGTTCTTACAGAATGCTTCAACAGTCTTAAGGGAATAGTTTAAAATATCAGATACAATTAAAACAAAAAACAGCATATTTAAATTATAAGAAAATTATCTCCTTATAAACACACAAGTTTTTATGAGGTCATACCAACCAATTATCGATAGGGGAAAAATGATATTTACGAAAAAAATAAATCTCTTTCCCTAAATAAAAATTACGCGTGACCTTGGAAGAGAAAGAGTCCACCACGAGAGGGCTCTGGTAAACAAAATAGAACAAGTATCTTCTTAGGTGTTAGCATTGGGGATATAGTATATTCGGTATCGTAAATGGTGGATACCGACGTCTCCAAATTTCAAATTCATCTCAGCAATGACACTGTTAATGCCAGGACAATCGGTGAAACTTTTGATGCTACGGTACATTGCAAATCCACAGGCGAAACGACAAAAAGATTATACTGCCGATGATGAGTTTGCAAGTCGGTTGGACTTGGCAGTTATTAACAGTGATGGAAGTAAGAATTTGAAGGCATGACCAGACAAACCACAACCATGACAGACAAGTTATGAGGCCTCCTATACATCTTACTAAAATGTTAAAGATGTTATCAATGTGTTATATATAATAATGCCAGTTATTAAATGACATAAACACATCGTAGTTATTGTGTTTTATTCTTATAACATTGTTCTTAAAAACAGTTTTAAATTCATAGCAATTTGGCTTTTATTCTATGAAATTCTAATTTGCCAAGGCATGAGGAAGAAAGAACACTTGTTAGAACACATAAATGTAAAAATATATTTTTAATAAGAATTGAGTTACATGTGGTCTTATAACTCTACAGTGCACTGGGAATATACAGCAGTCCAGTACGTGAATTATATGACGTCAATCAAAGCTGCCAGTTATTTAAATATGATGTTAAAGACATAACTTTAGATGTGTCTAACAGAAGGGGTATTCATTATGTGTTAAATGTAAAATGTTTTGCCTATTTAAAGTCATGTTAAATGTTAAATACATAAGAGCTCCTAGATTTTTTAGCAACATGTTTTATAACTTCCCTTCCAAATGTTATTGTTTACCTAAGTTTTTA
Source organism: Halyomorpha halys (assembly GCF_000696795.3). NCBI lineage: Eukaryota > Metazoa > Arthropoda > Insecta > Hemiptera > Pentatomidae > Halyomorpha > Halyomorpha halys. The sequence goes on along the minus strand of NW_027107458.1, from coordinate 110,446 downwards.
TTAAAGTAATTTATTACCACATGCCTAAATTGAGTGAAAAGTGGAAGTTGTGTAAAAGTTTGGCAACTGAGTGTCTTGTTGATCTTTTAACTTGTGAGAAAGAGAATCACAATTGACAACTATTATTACATTATTATTATTATTGTCATCCATTGTTTTATTAGTTATAAGTAACCTAACACGACAACAAATAAAACGGTGACGAGCTCAGCTGGTCTGTTGCATGACGTCATTTTCACATTTAACGTACCTAGTAACAGACTCTCAACTTGTTACATGTTATATCGTTTTAACATGGTAAAAGAAGGAAACATTTATCCATTTAGTATGAGTTTTTCCATTTAACACGCTTTGACATGTTAAACTACAGATCATAAATATCCCTAGAAAAGGAGACTTCTAGTTGTTAAAATCTCGTAAAAAAAATTAAGTATTTGTACTAATTATAATAATATAGTATT
>NW_027107458.1:102834-109715 GCF_000696795.3 Halyomorpha halys | reverse complement strand
ATATATCTTTGCCTATGTAATATAAGATTAATACGCAATTGTTTAACTAGATTAAGTATGCTGTGTGTATAGTAACCCAATGCAGTTGGGTGGCACTGCCTTTTGAATAAAGTGTTTCTCTAGTTATAAAATCCTCTTCTCCAACTCGAAGCTACCCTTTGGTTGCTACGTTGCTACCTGACATTTTAACCCCTTGGTGATTAATATATGATTTCGGATCAAAGCTGGGCTCCTACAGTCTCGGATTAGATTTGGAAACGTATTCTAGATGCAGTCGTATGCAACCGATACGGTCTGACTTTGATACGTAAGCAATCATAACATCCATTTGCAAGATTTTGGGCGTAGGTAGACTTGCTTCGAGATCTTGATTTTTTTATGTTATCGGTACTACTATAATCAGATGAGTCTTCAAGGGATTGATCTTTAATTGCTTTTGCCAACTGTATGCAATCATTATATTTCAGCGTAGTGTTTTGAATGTTAAAAACCCGACATTGAGTTCAATCAACGTAATATATAACCGGAACCTTGTTAATCATCTCAATAACAGAGATACACTAATGTTCAGATAGATCAATACAAGAGATTAAAGTTTAAAGGTTAAGACTTTAACGAACGGGATCTGTTCTCCAAATCAAAACTTGAACTACGAGGAAATAATAATAAGTAAGTTGCAAAAAAAAAACTCAAAATAGTGGTGCATCCTCTACCATGCCTTCTTAGTCTTCGCTTAACGTAACAAATACAGTGTAATCTCGGTAATCCGAACACCCCAGTAATCCGAACTGGGATTGAAAAAAAGTTCCTTTTTTTGAGATAACTCAGCAGGCAATAAATAACATGTTTGTATTCAAATAAAATTGCAAATGTGTAAAGCAAATTTTTAACTTTCTAATCTATAGGCAAGTTATTGTAATCAGTGTGAAAATCGAAAGTTGACATCTTTACACAGTTTTTTCCCGGCCGGACCCGCCCCACTAAGAAAGACCCCTAGGGAGCGACGATCCGATATTACTTTTGAAATATTAGCTTGAAACGGGAAGAGGAAACTTTGAGGTAGTCAAATCGAGCAATATTTAAAAAGCACCTGATATTGAAAAACGGTACCCTCTACCCCCGCCCTGCATGTTAGTCTTACTTATTTGACTTCTCAAACGGACAATTAAAGCGAGTAGGTTGGGCAATGTACGACATGTCACAATCTCACTAGAGGAGATCATAACAAAAAAAAGCAATCCCCCAATCCACGCTGTTTTTTCAATTTCTGGCGCATTTTAAATAATGCTCGATTTAAACTAGTCGTAGAGGGGCGGGTCTGGCGGGGAAGTATTGCCTTTTTTTAGTATTATGATCTCCTCTTGTGAGATGTCTTACATCGACCAATCTGTCACTATAATTATCTGTTTGAAAAGTCGGATAACTAAGGCTACCATGGAGGGCGGGAGTAGAGAGTTTCACGCCGTTTTTCAATTTTAGACGCTTTTTAAATAATGCTCGATTTAAACGATCTTAAAGTCTCCTCTTCTCGTTTTAAGCTAATATTTCAAAAGTGATATAGAGTTTATTCCTATAAAAATGACCACAAGACGAAAAAAAAAAAAAACCGACTTCTTTAAAGAAGAAATTTTTTTTAAAAATTGTCAAAGTCCAAAAAATAAATAAATATAATTAAATACATTCATATTTTTGAATTGTTTACACCTATTTTATTAAAACTTTTAGATTGAACTTTTCATTTATGCGAACATCCCCCTGCAGCAATTAATTTGGATTACCAAGATTACACCGTAGTTCGAAAAACTGTAATACTGATATTTTTATTAAGTTTTTTTTAAATTTCTTTCTTTCACTGATACAGAAAATTCAATAACGTAGGGTTAGAAAAATATTCTTTAAGGTAGAAAAAAACATCTCTATTGTCTTTTGTCGTCTAATTGAATATTATTTTAATACGTTGCAGAAAAAGATTCATTAGTTATTCCTATACTTTCTGATAGAAATTACAAATGGAATTCCATGACGTCAGAGAAAGGGCGCGACCCGGGCGTCTGTATGATACAAATTGCCATCGTAAAGCGTTCCTGTGCGATGACTAGATGACAAAATTGCCTCAGAAATTGGTTATTATCGGATCAGAGACGATAGGTCTCAATTATAACGTCTATTCAAGGGGCAAATCGAATGGGACAGCGGTCTATTCAATTATTACAAACTACAATTTGAATATAGGGAATTGGTAATTAAGTTCTCTCTCATAGCCGGAATAATCATAGCGGATTTGTCATCTATAGGATATACATAGCTATCATTAATATTTTAAAATATTTTTTATTATTTAAAAAAAAAATCTCGTAAAGGGGCTTCGGCACCGGTTAGGAAATATTGTTTCTAGACCAACGGTCATGCCAAGAAGTGTTTTGTTCGAGATCGACCCATTAAGTGTTTTAGAAAATTAAGCGCACCAACTTTATAGAGGTTGGATCCCGAATGTTCGACCCACGGTTAATGTAACGGAATAAATAATCATGTACCACAACAGGACTTATAACCCGAACACGGGAGATAAGAGCAGAGCGCCTTACCATTCCTACTTCCTAATTCTTTATCATCATTTGATAAATATTTAAATGGAATTAGCATTTATTCTTCGAGTAGCCTAAAATAAGTTTAACCCGGGAGAGGTTTATTCCTAGCATTTTTCTCATATTAGGACATAAACGTTTATATTTTTCTAGTATTTCATCTGTTGTTTTTACTTTTGTCTATTTCCGTTTAGCCTCTTGTGTCATATTGTTATATGCCGCTTATTTATGTTACTCCCTTCTTTACCTTTCAACCTTGGGCGTAGGCTGAGCGGAGCACGGGAGTGGCATGGCTCCCCCGTAGATTTTTTGGACCCAAGAAAAAAAAAATTAAGAAAATAGTGAACTTATTTGATGCATGATATCTTTTTGGAAACAAGCTATAATCAGGAAGGAAACATTGTCGAGTTGACATCTTCACAGAACAAAACAAACCTTTGAAGGGACGAGATGGAAATACGACGATTATTCGGTAAAAAAGGTAAAATTCAATGAGCACAATTATTCTTCATATACATACCTCTAAAAATTATAGGGGAAACCAATTAACAAGAACGTTTTTCAGATTCCATTCTTCCTATTATAACGAACAGTTTCCCATTTTAATAATTTCAGAATGGTAGTTGAAAATATATCAAATAAGGCACCCTTCCGAGAAGAGGTGTTAAATATTTTTGTCAGCAATCCCAGAAGGCTGATGTCTCATAGCAAACCTCTTCATCACCTTTATTTATCCATTTATTGTGTGTATTGTATGTATTTATGTTCAATATTGCTCGATTTACGCCTATACTTACAACTTTTACTGAATTCTGTTTTGTTCTGGCCTTCTCGTAACAGCAGGACTGAGCAATACCACCGTACAATATTTCTCTCACCAGTACACTCCTAACGAGACTTTTTTTTTTCTCGATTGAGGATTTTGCTGACTTGGACACCTCCTGCGTTTCTTATTTAAATTTTAAATTTTAATACAAATTGTCTGCCATGAGATAAATGCTCACAGAACACCTCTCAGCTAAGTAGGACACTCCTGCCGTGTTAAACTAACCAAATTTGAAATAATAACCATATAACGGCCATTATGTTGATAAATTCACCCCATATGCCTTCTGTAGATGACTAATAAATAAATCAGCAACAGGGACAATAAAAAAGAAATATTTGACGGAGTACTTTCTTACTTCTTTGATTCCCAATAACTGATTTTGTTTTTTTCTTAACTCCGCATAATTATTCATTATATTACGATTAAAATTATCTATATATGTATATGCTTGGTTATACATATTATTTAGTTAGATATTACGAGATCCTTATTTTTATTGTATTCTTGTATCATCTTGTTTTATTCCCATTATTATATTAATTCACTTATTGTAAATTTGCAGCATTATAATTAACTTAAAAGTCTTTTGAGTCATTTTTATTATTAATTAAATTTTTATATGCTTTAATTTTATTTGTATAATAGTTTTTTTTTTACTTTATATTTTTTTAGTATTTGTTAATTTGAGTTAATTCATCACTGGAAATCAATTCATATTATAAATCAGGCTAATAAATTGTAGTAGCCTCCACAACGCCCTAATAGCCAAAATTGTAATTAATAAATGTCACTTATGTTTATTATTTTTGTTTTCTTTTCCATCCTAGATACCAATCATATAATGACCAATCAAACTGACCACCAGTTTGGATTTCGAACATCCCACTCCACTCTCGTCTTCTTTGGAGCGCGGAGTGTCTTTTTCGATGTAGAACAGGCTTTTGATCGAGTCTGTCACCCGGGACTGTTTTACAAACTCCGTAAATTCCTACCTCCTGCATACTTTCTCATCATTCGTTCCTTTCTCATTGATAGATTATTCCAAGTAAACCACAATGGTTCCTATTCATCCCTCTATTCTCAGTCTGCTGATGTTCCTCAAGGTAGTATCCTCGGTCCCATCCTCTACACCGTCAATACAGCTGACATTCCAACCAATCCTAACACTATCCTCACCACGTATGCCGATGACACATGTGTGTTCGCAATTAATAATAACCCATTAATTGTATCCCAAACTCTCCAATCCCATACCACAGCCCTCGAAGAATGGTGTCGTAATTGGAGCATTAAGATAAATTCCAACAAATCCCATCAAATCACCTTTTTCCTTCGTCGTAAACCTACCGACTGCCCTACAGTTTCATTTAATAATGTTACTCTTACCCCTGTCGAACAGATCCGTTACCTTTAACTACATCTGGAAAAACAATTAATCTGGAATCCTCACACAAGACTGAAAAGACAGGAAGCTGCACATTGATTTCGACTATTACAGCACTTACTAGACAAACGGTCTAAACTTCCAACTCTGGACATATAGAGTTGAGCTTTGGGGCTCCACTAAACCTTCGTATTCCTCTCGTATCCAATCCTTACAATCCAAAATCCTTCGTAAAATTCTCAATGCTCCTTACTTTGTCACAAATAAAGTTATACATAAAGACCTGTATGTAATAATGTTCCCTATGTAACCGATCTAGCCCGAACCAGATATCACTCCTTCCATTAAAAACTCCCTAACCACTCAAACCCCTAGTTTCTTGCATCCTCTTCCATTCCTCACAATCCTCCGAGGGGCCTGAAAAGAAGATGGCTACGAGACTTGCTAATGTAAAATGAAATTAGAGAGTTTCTCTACACGCCTGTAACACTCCATTCTAACCATGATCAAATTTACTGAATATATTATATAATATACTGTTGTAAATTTCAATAAAGACATTAAAAACAAAATGTTTTCTTTTGGCTCCGTCCGATAGATGTTATCATCTTGTCGGACCATATTTAATATAATTTTTTATATGAATGAAAAAAAAATGACATTTTATGGCAAATTGATATGGGTCTTGTTCTCTTTTTTTTTTTTTTATTCGGTATAATTATTACCCACAGTTTTTGATAAAAAAGGGTATGTAGACAGTTTCGTTTAGTTTATACATTTAGATTATTTCTTAACCTAGTTCATTAACTTATTTGACTGGTATCGATTGTATTAACTTCTCAGCTGATATGTGAACTAAATCATCCTGTTTTGAACCTTCAATATCCTAGCTATTACTGAAATGAATCTGTCTTTGCCATCTTTTTTCTTTTTATGCGCTTCCTGTTTCCATAGCTTCCATGCGCTTCCTTGTTCCAATAGTTTGTTCAAAATTACAAAGGACAATTGGGGTTCAATTCAACAAAGTTTCCGAAGTTTGAATGCTCGAAATGATCTAAAGCGAATTCACAATAGTTTAACTTTGCCAAGTTTCTCGAGAAATGAGCGCCTAAGCTCCAATATCAACATTTTCAAGCAAAATATACCACCCCCCCCCTTCGGAAAGTTTAAACTTTATAATATAAAATTATATTGATTCGTATTTTTCATTAGATTTTTGATCAACATAATTCCAATTTTTTTTTCTCTTGGAACTCCTTTGTCCTTAGTCTTCTCATGGAGATTCAAATTTTTCTATATATGAGATTCTAGATGCTCCCTGTGTCTGATACAAACTTCATCAATGTGCTAATAAATAATATCTATTTCTTGAAAAAATTAAAAAACCAACAATCTTTCTTCCTCACTTTTATTCAAAGATATTATTTTTTAAAATCATTGACGAAATATAATTGTTTAGGTCAGATACTGAGAGAACCTAGAATTTAGTAAAAATTGTATCAATGAGAGATGTCTGAGGACTGAAGAGAACTCAGTTGCGTCTTTATTTATAAATAGTAAAAAAAATTATAGTTGATAAAAATCTTATGGAAAGTATCCATAACAACAGTTTTAAATTGTTTTTTTTTAATTTCAATTTAATCTTTCATATTGTGTTTTTTAATTATTCTAAAATATACAGTATTTTTAGTATTATACAGTATTTAACTATTAAACCATCGATCATTAATAAATTTTGAATTAGATGATTCCATATTTAATCAAACCAGATTTAAGATAAAATTTTAGTCCGGAATCCCCCCCTCCAAGAAAATATTTCTCATTTTTGGGGAAAAGATTGAAAATTCCCCCAAAATTTTATTTGATTGGGACTATAAATAAGTATCGGTTATAATTAAGTAACTTTTTTTCGTTATCGAATAACTTTTTTTTTTAATAATAATAATAAATTCCTTGTGATATTTTTTTAGTTTGTTTGGTTGTTTAGTGGCGCCAAACTTCATTGGTCATCAACGCCATTTATATTTTATTTAATTTTGCTAATATTCGTTAAATTTTATTTATTTTTAATTTTTTTTTTTTT
>NW_027107458.1:92650-101799 GCF_000696795.3 Halyomorpha halys | reverse complement strand
GATATAATTTTGAACTGTAGTTTATGGCTAATTTAGATCTTCTGAACGAAAGTGGCGAAGATTTTTTAGTTATTTCTCTTAAGACGTTTTTAGTTATTTCTCAACCAGTCTTTTTTTTTTATTTCTTTTTTTTTTTAGCACACCATTCCTGGTAATTTTTGACATACGGGGGAGGTCATTTACAGGAACCACCCAATTCCAACCATAGTGGAGAGTCAAGTTTTCATTTCGTAGGATAACCACAGAAATATAAGTCCACCGCCGCAGCTGCAGTCACGAGCCAGTTAAAGTTGGTGCTTTAACCCTCTCGGCTAAAAGCGGTCCCAGTCTTCACTTCCTAAGAAGATTGGAGAGTTCATGCGCTATCGTTTAGAACCCGGTGTAAAAAAAACTTTTCAAGCTAGATAGTAGATTGCGCCAATCGATTTCTGAGCTGAAAAACTCTTATTCTTAAAGCTTGTATATAATTATTTCGCAAGTCAGTTTGTTGAAAGGCAAACATAAATTCCTAATATTAGAGTATAGTTTATAAATAATTTGCAAAATTATAAATAAAATAAAAATCCGTTTCAACAAGATTTTTATATCGAAAAGTTGCGTTTCGAAAATATAACGTGAATTTTTTATCTTATCAACCTACCATATAATAATCAGTTGAGACCTTAAGATTGTATTGAGCAAGATTATTTAAGTTTTAGAGAAAAAAAATGATTGAATACTGACAGACCAGAATTGTGGAAAATTCAGGACAATATTCTCTCTGAATTTAATAAAGCAATGACATACTGTAGTGACCACAACTACAGTAAATCGAGGAATGGTCAGGATTTGCTGGGTTCTACATCCTGCAGGCCTAAACCCAGAGCTCTTGGGAAAACCCTGTTAAGTAACAATAAGTGCTTTTCAAATTTAGAAAACATTTTATTTCGATGAAAAATATTAAGAAATAAAAACATATTTATTATCCTATAGAAGTTAAACAAACTTAAAATTTGAAAAATTAACAGCTCTTAGTTATTTAAACAGTTCATTATCTAATTATGTACTTATTAAGTATAAGTTTTATTAAGTTAAGAAAGATATAATCAAGTACTTTTTTTTTTATTAAATATTGTAAAATTGTTGATTAAAGTAACCTATTCTTTCAAATGATGTGTAAAATGAATAAAAAATAGAGACCTATTAAGAATTTTGGATCTACAACTATAGCATTGCTATAATAATTTGTTGGAGAGGATACAAAATCCAAAATATTTTGATCATGCTTCTGAACAATATTGAAGTATTTTAAAAAATCTGATTCTATATCTTTAACAAAGATTTGTGTTTGTTCTAATCCATGTTGATAACCAATACAAAACACAAAATCTCAATGTGTTCCCAATCTGGATTTACACCATTTTGAATAGTAATAATAAGATTGTGTCTAGACAGTTGAAATAACACCGACAAAGCTGACTCAAGCTTTTAACCACTTTGTCAATTTTTATTTCAGGTACTAAAACTGCTTTGATTAATTAAACAATAATCTAATTTATTGCTAAACAATTATTCGACTAATTAAGCAATTGAAGATTAATGAAACAGCTAAATTTTAAATTTAAGTTGAAATCGATCATACTGGTTATCTTTTTTTAATTTAATTTTTGCTATCTAACTAACGAAATTCAAATTTGTTAAATGTTTCAAATATTTGTAGGTAATATAAGTTAGATTTTGTTTTCAAAGCAACAAAATAAACTTTATAGAAAATCGATAGATCTCAAAAAGTGTTATATACAATTTTTTACTATTTTAATTTGCTTTTCAATTTTATTTCATTTCAACTTATTTATTATATATAAGTGAAAATAGTTATTGAACTTTAAATTAAAAGAAATTGATTAATAAACTGGCAGAACTACCTTCTTATTTAGTTTAGGTTGTATTTTTGTTAAATTAAAAATGTTCATACATTTCACAAGATGAGGAAGTCGACAATCATTCTGGATCCAAACGCCAGATATGAAAAGAATGACCTTGACCAGGCAAATATGCTGGAAAGGCAAAAGAAGGAACTTTACGATAAATGCATCCCTTTCCTCAAGGAAAAGTTCCGTGAGGGCTGCGGTGAAAGAGACTTCAACGTGAGAGGCCTCTGGTTCAGAGCTCGTGGAACTATACCAAGCACAATAAAGATAAGCACAAGTAGCTTCATGGAAGAACTCGAAGTCGATATGGAGGATGTGGCAAGGATAACAGAAAATATAATCCTTGACTCCCTGAGAATCATCCACCATCACATGCATAGAAACCTATGGGTATAGCAAATAGGGTGGAATGCATATATTGCATATTTTATTTTTATTTATTTATTAATTTTTTTTAGTACCACCAATGGGTGGTTCCTTCCCAAGATTTTCAAGTGTATATGAAACATACTACATACTTACCTATTGTATTATTTTGTACAGTTGTAAATTACATTAAATAAATAATTTAAAAAAAAATTAATTTTTTTACACATATTTATTACTTTTTTATTCCTATTGGTTAGCTTTTTTATGTCTATATATATATCAGTGCTTCTATAAATTAATTATATTACATATATGTTACTTGTTTATATTATTTTTATTTAAAGATAAATACACTTTATTAAAATATGTTATGCTGGGCAACTTCATTGGGTTACCTCTTACACAGCATACTTATGACTAGTGAATCACGATTCTTTTTATAATCATATTAATATAAATAGTCACAGCATATTTTTTTTTAATTGTAAGAAATTATAAAAATTTCTGCATTATGTACTGAAATTATTCATGATTTATTTTTTCCTTTTTATTATTTCTTCCCTTGCACATTTTAACTTATATAATTAAACAAAAAATACAAATTATTATTTGTATTTTGAATTTTAGTTTTATTCTATTTATGTTAAAGTGGGGAAAAATAAGGAAAAACAAAGAACAAAAGATACATTGGGTTGGAAGAGAAAATACGAAAAAAAGGGATTAATAAAAAATAATAAATAGTATAGAAAGATGAAAAAAAAATAAAAAAAACATTATTTACTTGACTTTGTCTATACTTTGTAGGGTTTAAAAAATTGTTTAAATAGATTTAAGGGTTCTTACGTATTAACGCCACCGCAGTTGTTTGTACAAAGCAATATTCTTGTTCGTACTCACATGAAGTTATCTTTAGTTTCCTTGTTGCCTTGCTGTTTGCTGATTTTTGACCCCATTTTTCAGTGCTACGAAAATGTATAATCAGGATTTGCCAAAAACAGAACAAGATACAATTTTATTTCTTCGGGAGCGAAATATTTTACCAAAAAAAAATGTACATGTAGCAATTTCCATTACATGAAACGGATTTTGGTAAACGTAACTTTTGGAAATGTAATTTATAACAGTGTGATCAGGAAGTGGGACTTAAAAAAGACCCCTGATTTGAGTTGAGCAAAATTCCATTTCGTTCAAGATTGATAATGGTGCGAGGAGATGAAATCGGTTAAATTTTGTGAAAATCAGCTTGATTTATCGGATAAAACTGTTATAGATCATGAATTATGTATCTTGGATATGGTAAATAAATTAAACAAGAAGATAGGTGGACCAAATTGCATTATGTAAATTGATGAAAGTTTGTTTACAAAATACTTAAAAATAAATGTGGAAAAAGGAAAGAAGGATTCCTACGTGCTAAGATGATAAGATGCTAAGATTAAGTATAAATACAATTTTATTGATCCTGATACAAGAGTTCATACACAAACAGTTGAGAGAATGTGGTGTAGTGCTAAATGGACGAACTAAAGGACATTAAAATCTTATTTATCAGAGTTCACACGGCGACAGATCAGCTGAAAGAAAATAGTGAATGTTTTGAATCTATGTTAAATTCCAAATTGGCCCATTTTCCACCGAAATCTGATTGACTACTTTACAGAAATAAAATGTTTCGAATTTTAAAGTACTTTCATTTTACATAAAGTTTTTTATAATGAAAGGAATATGGTCCGGGTGCGGTCAAGAAAAACTCAAATAGTAGAAATATACTAATTTAATGAGCCAACGTTTCGCCCCACGTTGCAGGGCTTCTTCAGGGCTATTTTGACGGCAGTCAAAACTAAAATGGATTGCATTTTAGTTTTGACTGCCGTCAAAATAGCCCTGAAGAAGCCCTGCAACGTGGGGCGAAACGTTGGCTCATTAAATTAGTATATTTCTACTATTTGAGTTTTTCTTGACCGCACCCGGACCATATTCCTTTCATCTTCACACACGGTCAATCAATAATCTTCCAGTATGTCACGAAACACACGGGGCCCTCAAGATACAAACACCAGTAATGGCAATATCCGCCGCAGTGCTCGTCTGTTTAACCGCCGTAATGTTACGTCATACATTTTAGTTTTGACTGCCGTCAAAATAGCCCTGAAGAAGCCCTGCAACGTGGGGCGAGACGTTGGCTCATTAAATTAGTATATTTCTACTATTTGAGTTTTTCTTGACCGCACCCGGACCATATTCCTTTCATCTTCACACACGGTCAATCAATAATCTTCCAGTTTTTTATAATGTAATTTGTTGCAAAAACTTTAGGCGTAGATTGGCGCATTAACATAATTTTTGCTGCGGTGGCATTAATACGTAAGTAGCGAATTAAATAAGTATGCTGTGTAGTTAGCAACCCAATACAGATGGGCGCACAACTTTGTTGTTTTGGAAAAAATTCTCTATCTCCTTAAAACATCAATTAAAGGGGCGGGGTTATTTCAACGCCACTGTAACTTATTTAAGTATGATCAAATTATGTACTAATTTGTAATTAAAATTATTTGCACACTTTTGTTTATTATTATATAATTATTTTATTTATTATTATTATTAGAAGCTACGTTATGATTTAATATAATTTTATAAATTTTGATTTTTAGTATTTTTTTCTTTATACTTTAAGGCAACTAAAACCCAAGTTTTATATTTTTGTAATTTTATTCTGACGGGACTCAGAATTTAAATTTTATTTTGTTCATTTATTTCATACAATATTTAAGACCAGGTTGTCATTCAAAACTCAGCGAATCCACGAAATTTTCGTTAACCTACTAGATCCTCTCTAACAAATGTCTGTTTTTTTGCGAAAAAATAGTTAGTGAAACCAAAATTTAATATAAAATAACAATCAGCAGCCAAAAATAAAAAATCCCAAATCCTTTTTATCTAAAACAGTTCAACTAACATGGCAGCTCAAGTAAAAAAAAAAAAATCGTCATTTGATAAGTTTTTTTTTAATATAAAAATTAGGTCATATGATATTAGATTACTTCCATCTGTAATGTAAAATTCGAAAAGAAACGATATTTCATGAAACGAAATTTAAAATAAGACGAGAAAGAATCATTCCTAGAAACAAACCCACGTGAATCCACTCCATTGCTGAACAAAATCGTCGTGGGTTGAAGTAGGCGTTGTATAATCTAAATAATAACTGGAAGAAGTTTATCAGATAAATTACACACAAAAAACGTACATACATTTTTCAAAATGTTATAAGTAATAAAAATTAATAGTTAATAAAAATGTTTGCTATAAGAATAATAAAATTTAAGAATATCCCCTAAAATTTATATATTGAAATAATAATTTGTACTACTCTAGAAAATTAAAAATGAAGTATCTGTACTGCTACAACACAGGAAGGGTAAGGGGTTCAGTACTTTGTAAGGAAGAACGTTTTCTTGAATACCCGTTTTGACGGAAGTGATTTTTTTTTTATAACGTTGAAACACCAGATATTTTCCCGACGAAGGGTGACCACTTTATAGTGACCGGGTTGACGCACAGGGTTGACTCACTGTTATAGTTACAGAATAAATATTTATCTGCTACAATCGGATTCGAACTGAGTTAGTAGTGAATAGTATAGTGTAGTTATCTGTGTATAGTAATTAGTATCTGCTCCCTATAAAATTAAAAATTAGCCAAATATATATATATATGTGTGTGTTTATAATTATCAAATTATTATTTAACTGAAAAAAAACTTATTTTGGAGATAATAAGTGGAAATGTTACATTTAAATAAATAAATCTCATAAGTGACACTGATTCATTCATTAATTCATATTTGCTAAATTTAAAGTTAAAAAAGTTCAAGAATAAAAATTATGTCATAATCCACCATAAGAATAATTATAATAATATTGCCTCATAATTTAGTACGATCAATATGGATTAATTATAAAAATAAACATAGCTTTTGATCGAAATAAAAACACTGTTCAGTGCTTGGTTGAGTACGTTATGTAATTATAATGTTGACTTCACATCTTTATGTTAAATAGTTTCGAACTACCTGTCGTGAGAACATTCATTAAACTGGCTAAATATTTACTTGTTTTTTTGTTTTTTTTATCCTTTACTTCTTTTATATTATTCATTACTACATGATGAATACATAACATTTAAGCAATAAAATACACAATACTGTTTTAAAATAATTATAAAATAGCACATTCGTGCAATGGTTTTATTGTTAATGACTGAATTTATCAACTCATATTTTAGTTGGCAGGGAGAATCAGTACTTTCCGAAAAATGGAAGACAGTTCGAAATACCTCGGCTTCATAATAACTTAAATAAATAATCAACGGAAAGAGACAGACCGGCGTATAACATTGTGCGAGGAGTGCCTTCTTCTCTCCGTCAAGTATAATGAAACTCCGAAAAATCTAAAGCCAAGGTTGCACAATGCCATGATGTAACCAGCTCTGAAATACGACCGCGAGACCTGGGATCTAACAAGTACCTTAGAAAGCAGAATCGAATGATCTGAATGGAACGTCCTCCAAACACTTACAGGAGCTATCTGGGATCAGAGCCTTAACACATGGAGGAGAAGGACTAACAGTGAACAGCTGGCAGAGACTGGTCAATCAATACTCATGATATGAAGGCAAAGAGATTAAGGTGAGCGGGATATGTGGCTCGAAGCAATCCATCAGAACGCCTCAAAACAACAATGGATGCCACTAGAGTAAGCAATAGACAATGAGGTAGGTCGAAAACAAGATGGATAGACAGAATCAACAAAAATGCGAAAGAGCTCTACATACAGCAAACCATAAAGCAGCAGCCCAAAACATGCAAGCATGGAGAATGGTGGTTCGGGCATGATCTACAAGGTCTATGGTACCAACAAAAAAAAAAAAAAAAAATAAATAAAAAAATATATATATATACATTTATATTAAAACAAAATGTCAGGGATTCGGTATTTAGTAAAAGAAAAAAAAGTGTTACTAGACTACTACGGTTGTGCAATGAGGTGGTTTGGTTAGAATCCGCCAGATTTTTACCCATAAATACTACCCAGTTTATAGTTGCCAGGTTTAAAACGCACTCTGCATACATTTTATTTTTTGTGTAGTAAATCATTGTTTTCTATATATTAATTTGTGTAGTAAAGGTTGGGAAGTTTATCATGGAAGGATTGGTATCTGGTTCTGGTCATATCCGCAACATATGGAACATTGAGGTCCTGATGACTTCATTTGTGACAAAGTAAGGAGCATTGAAGATTTTACGAAGAATTTTGGACTGTAAGGATTGGATTCGGGTGGAATTCGATGGTTTAGTGGAGCCCCAAAGCTCAACTCCGTATGTCCAGATAGGCTTATAATAGTAATGGATTGGAAGTTTAGACCATTTGTCTAGTAAAGATAGTCGGAATCGACGTGCAGTTTCGTGTCTTTTTTTTAAATATTTATTTATTGCTATTTACAACTTTACATTATAATAAATTTAGTAAATCTGATCTCAGTTAAATTGGAGTGTTACAGGCGTGTAGAGAAACTACCCATTTGTATTACCCTAAAGTAAAAGTTTAAAAAAAATAATAAGAGGTAATATTGTGGAATAAAATGCTGACAAAAAAAAATATTATTTTTTTAAAAGTAAATTAGTAGAAAAGAAATAAACATTTTATTGTACATAATGATGTAACTTTTTGTCATATATTAAATATGGAATCAAATCATGAGTATATCTCTCATAACGAATCCATTCCTTATCAATGCATATGTATATATTCGAAATTAATATATATAAATCCTATAACCGAAATTGATCAGGTTTCCGGGTGATTGGTGAAAACATAATCGATCGATCGGGCGCTTGCTTTAATGGAGGAACACTTTGACGGAATATTGCCTAATTTCAATCCATAAATTGGTTCATTAGAAATTATGATTGCGGCTAATTATGGTAATTATTGTTACTTATACTAATTCTGTGGACCGCTTTCCAAAACTAGATATAGAGAAAGTATAGTGGCATCGGACTATGTATCATCTCCCTGTGCAATCCCTACACAACATTCCAAGGAGCTCGTCTGTTTGGATTAGAGTTTATTCCATACGTCTCATAATTTATTATACTAATCTATGGTCACGATTGTCATTAATAGGGTAGTTAATAAGGAATAGATTAATGGCATACCTATTGGACCGGTAGTTTATGAATGAAACATGTTTCATACCTCTGGGCACTCTAAATTAATCAATCAATGACCAGACAGACAATAATAGAATATAACTTAAGCGATTAAATAATAAACTTTATCACATAGTTCATTAGAGATAGCTAAAAAAATGAGGAAGAGTTAAAAACCGATGTTTTAATACTTCTCAAAAAAACTAGACATAATTTATTTAAAACACACTTATTTATTTGTAAAAAAAAAATTATTTGTTAAAACAAAACTTATTTATTTGTGCCTACATTTCGACCTGAATTTCAAGCCTTCATCATGGTTGAAAAAACGAAACAAGATAACAACCTTAAATCAGATAAACATAAAAATAAATAAAAATAATAATAATATTAACAAATAGTTCTTCCTTTTTTCCGACTCCCACATATCTCTTCCTCCTTATTCCTCATTTATATTTCCGCAAAATCTTTCACCAGATTGTGACATACATTCCGTTTTCTTTATTTTCCTATTGTATGATATACATCGTTTTTTTTTCACACATTTTATTATTTATTACTGTTGTTTGTTTTTTTGTTATATATTTTATTTTATTTTATACCAGATCGGCCTGGTGGGCCTTACATGGTTGATATAACCGTTATATTATATATATATA
>NW_027107458.1:90290-92600 GCF_000696795.3 Halyomorpha halys | reverse complement strand
TTTTGTTACTTACATATTTTATATTGATAATTCAATTACTCATCATTTACAAGTTCTTCCGCACCTTTCTTTATGCTTATTTCTTTATTTACATGAACAATATCTATTTTTTATAATTATTACCTCTACAATTATTATACTTTATCAACTATAAGTATCAAATACTATCTACTTAATTTATTGTCATGTATATTTCCAAGTTTGTGCGATATTATTTTCATTTATTTTTATGTTTCTCTAAATTAACGTTATTATCTAATTTTTTTTTTGAAGGCCTGAAATTAAGGTTGAAAGATCGGCACAAATAAATACGTCTTGTATATTTAAAAATAATAAATGTTTAGCAATACAAACTCACATAAAACATATGAAAAAGTTTTTTTTCCCGTTATTTAATTAATAATGGATTTGTGATTCAAATTTATTGGAATACTTACGGTTTCTACCGTTATAACTCTGTTTTTTTAAATCGACTATGTTGAACCTGTGTGGTTCCTGTCAAACTTTATTTCAATGTTATCCTGTTGAATTTTATTAACATTAATAGCTAACAGAATTTTCTTATAACATTACTATCAAAAGGAAACTCAGTTAAAAAAGTAACAAAACCTTTTTTATATCATTTAACATATCGGAAAATATCGCGTTTGGATCACTTCCTATTATATTTGCTGAGATATATTAAAAACACCAAGTCAGCAACTCTTGCCGTACGTAAAACGTATGTTGTCTATTGCAATGCGTATTTCAATTGAGGGGAACGGAATGTATGAGAGAGACATTTTACCGACATTATGCAAATATCTAGTATAATCGCGAATGTTGAGCAGGGAAGCCTGTTGGAGAGGAATTTTTCATGGTCACAGGCAACTATCAACAAAAATTTACTGATGCAACATCAACATTCAACGTGAAGGGGCACGTTGCCAACCGTTAATAATTGCATAACCAGTCTTATCATCCTGTGGAATGATATTTTTATTTGCATATTCATTTAATAAATATAAAAAAAAAATCCTGTTATATAAACTGCCTCCTCTAGTTTTTTAAATATTTTTTTTAATATTTAAGCAGACAATTTATCATCAAGAATGCGATTAAATAAAAAATTATACATAAAAGATGTATTAACTAAATACTAAAAGGCCTTATTTACACCTGGAAATTCTCAAATTATATCTAACATAATGTGAAAAAAAAAAATTTGAACATATTTTGTCAAATGCGCATTAATTCAAATTATCCTGAGTTTTTTTAAAATACTTTTTTTATTTCTGAAACAGTCATAATTTTTACCACGGATGAAGGCCAATATTTCAAGGATTTTTTACGTTTTAGCCATTTTCTATTATTTAACGATAAGTTCAACTATGAATTTAATAATGCATAAATTAAAAAGTTAAATAATTTAATTTTTTTTTAATGTTAAGAATGCAGTAGCTTTGCTAAATAAATAGAAAATTCATGCAATGAAATAAGGTAACAATGTTAATCATATGATTAATCATAGGTACAAATAATTAATTTTCGATTGTAATTTTTTTGGCACTAAAAATTGCAAGTTAAAATATCTAATTATAATGTTTTTTTTAAAACTAACTCCATTCATTATTTCAAACCAATAAATTTTTACAGCAGGTGATTATGGTAGGATCAATGAAGCAGCTTTTGCCGCTTGGTCAGCTTAACTATTTGCCCTAGATGTCTTGTGACCTTGTATCCAGAAGAAAAAAAAAAAAAATATATATATATAAAATTGGAAAAAAATTATGTTAATTTAAAAAAAAAATTGAAAAATATGATTATTAATTATTATTTCGAGTTTCTTCTTCCTATATTTATTGCGAAACGTGTACAACAATATTAATAAATTAATACTTAATTATTAATTATTAGTATGGTAGCTATTTGATATAATAGAATAAGTTTAAATATTTATTTAGTTTTCAATAATTTTATATTTTTGAACAGCTCTCTAACACTAAGTTAATATTTATCTCAACCTTATGAAAAGGCAACGCCACACTATATTTGAAAAATAACCGCAGTGTTTGCTATTCCCTCCAAATAACACAGTTTTACTAGGGAATAGAAATTCATACACGATGAAGAACTTTGAGATTCGTAGCTGATAAATATTAGAAGCAAGGTAAACCTTGAAATGTTTGTTAAGTTCGCAGACTAGATCGAGTTGAGAATCTCAGCACACCTACAAACTTTCCACCAGCGAGCTTCACAGCTCAAGAAAAACACATATCAATCAATAAGTAAACAATTATTTGAAAGGAGTAATTCAATTAAGCTTATATA
>NW_027107458.1:89001-90185 GCF_000696795.3 Halyomorpha halys | reverse complement strand
TTGATAAATTGATAATTGGTAAAAGTATTGATAAATCTAATTAATATAATCCCTCAAATTCAACACATCCTGTTTATTAACCAAAGGATCCGGATAATGAATAAGAAATTATTACTATCTAGAATAAAATGAAAATGTTTCATTATATCTTTAAACGATAATGGTGGTCTTCCAAATTTAAAGATAATACACAATATCTTGCCCTGAATTTTAATTTTACAACTATGAATAACAGCATCCACTAAAATTCACACTAATCAAAAGTATGCTTCCCTGTTTTGTTGTTTTTTTTTGTTGTTTTTTTTTGTAGCACATCTCCACATTTCACAAAAAATGTTTTATCTATTATTTTGATGAGTATTATTTTTATTTTGTTGTGTAGAAAAAAAAAAAGTTTGTTTTTAATTTAATCTAGTCTGTACATTGGATCGTAGACTGGAGATAATTTGTGGCGGTCCTACTAGCTTTGGGATAGTCAATAGAACTTCCACAAGGAAAAAAAACACAGTCTACGATACAATCTTTGAAATACGTTGAATTCAAAATGAAATCAAAACATTTCTCTTTACAAGACGTGTATATGATATATTTATATATGTGCTAGTGTGTGTCTGTATGCTTTTGGTATTTAAAAAAAGAGGTTTATTCAAATAATGCAAAGGCAATTTTAAAATAATTCCATTATATTTACACAATTTAAAATTAATATGAAATAATTTACAAAAGCTAAATAATTGAATGTTTACGGACTTCTACAGAGTGCATTAAATGTTTATGATTATTAGTTACTTGATACGAGAGCGTAGTGGCTCAGTTGTAAGGCACTGTGCTACTAACTCCAAGGATCTAGGTTCTAATCCGGCCGTGGCGAATAAATTTTTATTCTGCTTCTGTAGCCTGAGTCAATCCTGTGGGTTCGGGAGCCCCCCACTCCCGGGTTTCACCCATCCTCATAAAGCGTGTACCCTTAATTAGGGGAAAATTTGACGGTCGACGGCACGCCTGATACTTCATAAATTGTATCGATACATATTTTTTTTTTTTTTTAATAATTTATTTATTGATATTTACAACTTTATACACATATTGATATGTATGAGAAGTACCAGCTGGAGTTTTTTAACTTAAAATAATTTCCTTTGTCGGCATACCAAAGAAACCGCCGGACCTAGGCAAAAACCCCG
>NW_027107458.1:25602-83616 GCF_000696795.3 Halyomorpha halys | reverse complement strand
ATGGATGACTTGATTTGTGACAAAGTAAGGAGCATTAAGGATTTTACGAAGGATTTTGGACTGTAAGGATTGGATTCTGGAGGAATTTGATGATTTAGTGGAGCCCCAAAGCTCAACTCCGTATGTCCAGCGATACATATTTATTTTGTATTTATATTATTACTTAGGAATAATCGAATGTAACAATCAATTGATCTATTTCATTTCGACCTATGATTTTATTGCTTATTTAAAAAGTTAGCAGGACTCCACATAAATATTGATCAAGACATCTTATACAGTAAACATATGTATATCGAAAAAAAAAACTCCATCGTCCCCCAGGAACATTAGACGGTCTTTTCAGGTCAGGAAACTCTATCTGGAAAACTGACGACAATGAATAAAAGAGGTTTGTAGTAGCGGAATACGAGAGGTTTTCCTAAGCTAATATTATGTTCCAAAGGAAAACTGGAGTGGTACCATCGGTTTTCCATTTTCCATCGTCAAGAGCTCTTACTCTTGTTTGCAGGACATATTCAAATTCCTTTGTTTGCGAAGGAATGTTTTGTAGTGGGAAAAAGAATGTATTTATACTTTAGTGGGAACGATTATTTAACCTGAAAAAAACAACAACATACTATCTTCTAGTTATTGGTAAATGAGAAAATGGTAAATAAAAGAACAGGAAAAATGACTGAATAGGTTCGTATTTGAGGTTACGAACTTCGACAGAATTGTAATTCGCTACAGAAATAAGCAACATTTTTTATTTTAAAAAAGGGCATAATGCAAGATAAAAAATTAAAAATACAAAAGAAAAATTGAATTTATAAATAAAAATGTTCGTATTTTCATTATAACAGGAAGTTCTTTTACTTTCGTTTATTCATAAATGGAAATAAAAAAAGGTACGTTACGTTACTAATATATCGTTTACAATAATAAAGAATTACCATCGTGAATAAAAATAAAAATTCTATTTTGAATTTACTGAAAGTTTCGATTAATTTATTTTTATTAGTATCAAAATGCCTATTTCTTTATTATTGATTTTAGTTATTATTATAGTGACGTGACGGTCGTACGGGTTAGGGCGTAGGACCCAGAACACTAGGTTTGAAATGATGTGGGTTTGATTCCTACAGGGGGCAGTTGATATTTATTTTTCGGCGGTCCCGAAAAATGAATCTTGACATTCCCACCTTGGTTAGTACCCGGCGGCAACGGGTTGTCAAAACCATGGACCATGAGACCCACTTGCCGGACTCGTTCCCCCCAACAAATACCAGTACCAGTATTTAATATTATTCTTCCTATATTTCTAAATATAGGTAAATGAAATTTAAAAACTGGCTGTTGTCATATCAACTGTAGAAACACGTAAACATTTACTTATAAATTAGGTTTTTTATGCACTTTTTTATTATCTTCTCCGGCTTTATATATGATACGATAGTTTTTATCAAATCCTTGGATTTGCAACTGAATATTATACATCTATATTACTTCTCTTGTTTCCGGACCTTTGGTTTTTTTGGACCTTTTTAATTCTCCCATAGTTTTTATTTATTTATTTTTATTGTTATTAATAATAATGAGATAGGATTATTTTTTTTCAAAAAAAAAATTAAAAGTGATTTAGGGGAAACAATTCTGAAAGTTCATCATTTATGGCCTGTCAGACTATTTCAATCAAAACCAACTTTCTATCGTCTAGTGGAATCAAAATTTAAGATTTATAACCCCAGACGACTTTCACGTTTTGAAAATGTTCCTTTTCCTACTAGGTAGTGTGAACGCCAAATAACGCCCGGTAAACTTAAAAAAATATTTCATAACAGCTTATGGCCTATAATAGAATCTACTAGGCATCATTGTACAAGAGCCGGAAAGAAAAAAAGGCAGTTATTTCACCCCAATTTTTTATTACTTCAATGAAAACTATGTAAACTATATATTTACTAATCAAAATTGATGAGTCAGCCGAGTGTAGTTAGGGGGAATAAAAATGTCGGATGTTTCAAAACATAAAAAAAAAATTAATTTTTCATTTGAAGCTCTATACTTATACAACTACTAACAACACTAGAAAACATAAGAGATCATAATTTATAATAAGACAAATTTTCTAATGTATGAGCCCCGAAGTAGTATTTACGTTCAATAGTTCATGAGATATCGCTCTTTAAAAAGCAACGTTTCATAAAAAATGTACTCAGGAATATATCTCAGGAACCATAAGACGTACAGATGTCTGCTAGCACTCACATTAAAGCTAGTTTAATGAGTTATAGAGAAGTTTATAACGTTTATTTTCGTAGGAGTAGAAATTTTTATGATAGTTGACAAGAATAAGTTCTCAAAATGTTAATTTCTAATTGTTCGGATAAAATTTTGATTTTTGAAAAAATATATCTCAGGAATCATAAGGTGTATGTATGTCTGGCAGCACTCAAAATATAGGTAATTTAACTTATAAAATAGTTCTTAACTCGTATCTGGATATTCATTTTGCACATGAAATTTAGTTCGAACAACTGTATATCAATTTATTTTATCAAATATCATTAAGACTACTACTCCTATAAAGATAAACGCTATATACTAATTTATAGTACGTTAAACTAGCTTTAATTTGAGTGCTAATATAATAATAACGTAAATAATCTTTACGTCGAATGATTATTAAGATATTGATTGCTGAAAATAAATCACTAACTACTAATTTTTCAGTGAATTTTGTTATGAAATATTGCTTTTTCAAAAAGAATCTATTGAAGAAACTATTGAATGTAAATAACTCTATTAGGGCTCATATTTTAGAAAATCTATTCTACTTTAAATGATGTTTTCTTAGGTTTTCTAGTTTTGTTGGTAGTTTAAAAGATATAGAGCTCCGAATGAAAAATTATTTTATTTAACCTTTTGAATAGGCGCCATTTTTTTATTCTCCACTTGGCAGACTCATCAATTTTGACTAGTAATTACACATGGTTTTCATTAAAGTAATGAAACATTGGGGTGAAATAACCGCCTTTTTCTCCTTTTGGGCTCTTTTAATATCAGAAGATGAAAGATTAACCGATTGAAAACCCAGTCAAGGTCAAGTAAATCAAGATTTTGAGGAACATTTTCCTCACTACAATATAAGCAAAACGTCATATTGGCAACCTTTCGATATATGTTGTACCTTTTAAAATATTATATTATCTTTTTCCATAGCCTAATTTTACAATACAATATTTATTTATAATTATAATTTCAGCAAATTTCATACATACAAATAAATATTTTATTTAAGAAAGTTTCCTAAGATAGTTCAGTACTTTTCCTAAAACTATCATTGATAATGAATCACTGGAACACCCATTACAAAACACGAAAAAAAAATTATAATTAATATTTGACAGTACAACACTGGTGAATTGAAGGCAAGTTAGACTTGCCCAAGTACGCCAACCGCAGCAAAGTTTAGTCAAACAACAGAAGTTTGGAAGCCAGACTTGATGGATGTTACATTACACTTAATTAGATGTCACCTTCTCCACATTCCGAACATCGCAAATCACGATCTTATGCCCAATAAAATTTACTTTAAATATCATTAATTTTGATCGGTTATAGCCCATTTTGATAATAGAAACAGTTTACAATAAATTAAAGAAAACATTAAATAAGGAAATCAAAAATAAATTCATATGATTATTAAGGAAGAACAAGTTGACCAGGATACTCAAATCACAACTGTGCAGGTTCAATTCTCGTATCAGTAGTACATTAGACATTAGCAGCCACACTGCACTACTAACAAACATATCACATATAAATATATGATTTTTATAATAACAATTGCTTCAGTTTTGGAGGTTGTGATTATACAACCTATTTTAATGAACTTAATCCATTGAAAGCTAAAAAAAATAAGTAAAATAGTTTTTAAAAGTGTTAAAGTATAAACTATTTTTTTTTTAAGAAATCATATTTTCAAAGAGTTTAAAATATTTTTTTTTAATCTAAAATTGTGCATTCCTGCAACTACACATTTATTGTTTTACTTGCACATTCCTAACAAATTTACATTAAAACATCATTTAAAATTAATACATGAGTAGATATGAAGTTTTTAATAATTAAAAAAAAAGAACATTAAAGTAAAAAAAAATGGACAGGAAACAAAATTAATACCGAAATTTCTATAAATGTTAAAACAATTAGAAAAAGTATTTTTTTTTTTGTAAATATATAAAATAGAAAAACTAAATCATTTCAGAGCCGAAAATTAGAAAAAAAATCTTATGTAAAAATCTCCAACAAAAGTTAAACATTTTTTTCAATTGGCAGAAAGGGTGAATTTGGTTGCATACTGATTTGATCAACTTAATGAGGGAAATTTGACCAAATTTAACTGTTTTGGAATCGTAAGAAAGATAGGTTTTTTAATTAATAGATTACAATAAACTAAACAATCATAAGAATATATTTTTTTTTTTATGAATTCCAAATTCAAATTCATCTGTTAGAATCTAATTCGTTCCAGTAGGTGTATTTTATCGTCCATTCGGTAGCATAAATAAAATTAAGAAAAATCGATTAAGTTCCCAAGGAACTCGGAAAAGCCGTTCGAGGTTCTGGAAAAAAATAATATTATTTGATATTTCCGAATAGTTTAAGGCTAAAAAAATATATATATGTATATATATTTTTTTGATAACTTGAAGCGACTAAATGTTTTTTTTTCAGGGGCCTAAGTTCATTAAAATCAATTAATCACATTCTTTTATTATTCTAACAAAAGTTCACTCTAATTTTCGTGTGTTAGATGGTCAACATATTATATTAAAAGTAAATTTTAATTTGTAAAACTCCAAATTTTCAAATATCTCACCGTCCAGATCCCTTAATATCAAAACATACATTGGGATTCCTTTATGAAAAAAAAAATCCTAACTCAAATTGAAAGTAATTCTTACAAAGCATTAATATCATTTTTAAAAAATGAAAGTTAGTAAATTTTTTTACCATTGCCAATGGTTGTCAGTTGTCAAATTATGTCAGAAAATATTCGTTTTTTAAGATTTAAGCATTTTTCGCTTTAATTCGAATAGTTTGCATCTCTCAGAATTTTCAATCATGGAAAGAATTTTAATTCATACTCAGGTATTTTGCGATATTTTCATTGATTTCTAATGCAATGCGATGTAATTTCTTTTTTTTTAATATTTTCTAGCACAAATTTATTAAATTTGTGTTTAATGTCGACTTCGCAAGTATGTTATGACTACAACAAGTAACATAATCTTTAATCAATGTATTTATTAAATAAATCACAGGATTATTTCCGAAATAATGACAAGTTATTATTAGATTATTTGATGAGGTCGATTATTATTACACGGAAATAGTTCGCAACCATTACACAAACTGTCAAAGCCACTGTAATTATGTAACCTGTATCATAATTACTGTCATGACAGCATTTACTGTCGTAGCTGTACAATCACAATAGGCCTGGTGTGATAATTAATTGTACATCAAAGGACATTTTAGCGTTTATCACATAAAGGCCTGTTTATAAGCTAGCACTTACAAGCACAGTTGCAACCGTCATGGTGTAAACTGAATGACTATTGCCGTTATAACAATATTTACTCTAAACAGTCTAAAATGAACTAGAAGTATCATTTTATCAAAATTATAAATCCAGAAACAATTATTTTTTTTAAACAATTAGTTCCGAAATAATCGTTTCATCAATCATGGAATACTCATTATTATTGAAGTGAATAAGATGTATCTGTTGTACTTTCATTGTTTGAAGTGTAGTTTAATTGATGTTAATAATTATCTGCATGATTACAAGAAATCTATGTTTAGATGTGATAGGAAATCATGTGACACCGCCATGCGTTACAATGTCCCCCATAAATTATCTGCCATCAGCCGACAATGAGAAATTATTTTCTTTAATGAAAGAATTTCTAAGCTGTCTAAAACCTAATCAACTAATGTAAATTCAAAATAGAAATATGGAACGTACGGACCGAATTGAAAGTATAAAATTACTACATCAAAATACATTTTTGGTAAAAAAAAATTAACTTCGAAAGAAATCAAAAACTGAAAGAATTAAAAATCATCTTAAATAGATTTGCTTAAAATTCAATGTTTTAGGGCATCTGTATGCCAGGGATGTTACTGCAACTTTTTCCATATTATTGACAGACCGAAAGTGCTACTTTGAAGAATACATTTTACACTTTTTTTTGTTATTAAATGTTCTCAAAAATGGCTACAACAATTTGTTAAATCAGTGTAAAATTAATTGACCTTTTATACTGGCGAGGTGTAACCTTGAGCATTTTCCTCATGTTGGGAAATAAACGTTTATATTTTCCTAGTATTTTATCTGTTTTGTTAATATTTTTTTTTACCTTCCAATAACCCGTGGATGTTTTTATTGCCGCTTGTTTGTGTTACTCCCTATTTACCTCGCCACCTATACTCGATTCAGTTTTGCTCTGACCTCCTCCCAACGGCAAGACTCAGCATTTCTCTCACCAGTACACTCTACACGTGACATATTTTCTCATTTAACCATTTTCTGTTTCTTATTTTAAATCATGAGCCGATATAAGAAAATATTGGATCTTTTACTAAATCTAAATTCTTCAGATCCTGATCAGAAGTAACCCTAAAGATATTGGTCGTCGTCACATCCAAATATATAAAAAACATAGTATAAATAAATAATCATGGGACACCTCTTAGGGGACAAAAAAGTAGGAAAGACTACCGGGTTAGTATCAGACAGGTATTATCCTCATTGAAATAGTCTAACATGATTTAAATGATAAATTAAAAAAAAATCTTACTCAAGAATACCTTTTATTTTTCTAGTTTAAAATAAATAACCAGTGCTGATAATTAACAATAATAAGCAATATATAAATACAAAATATTAAAGAATTTGATAAATAATAAAAGGAGAAAATAGAGACAGGAGTTTGAATTGGAAAAAAAACGGAGACAATTCTCTTTTCCGATTCCATTCGTATGTACACGGCTTCATTATCTTTTAACTGTAGTAACAAAGTTTATATTCATTATTCTTAACTTGAGAAACTCTAAACTACAAATTCTTATAGTAAGTGAAAGTTGTGTGATGCACGCACCACACAAAATTTTTATTCTTACGAAGTAGACCTGAATACCTCAATGGATTAAGGAAAAAACCTGGAGATTGAACTTTAACCGCTCCACTTTACCTGATGTAACCGATGACAAAGAATCAGTACGCCTAATTGCTTACTGTTTCAAAGTTTCAAGGGTTGAAATAGTAATAGTTAATTTACAATATGAAGAGTATAAACACAGAACTCACATACGTCATTTCAGTAAATTTTGTAGTGAACATGAAAAAACATTCATTTCAATAAAATGCAGAATTAAACTTTTTCATTAGCGAAAGATCGCTGATCGACCGTGTGCAATAATAAAGGGAAGATGGTCCGGGAGTGGTCAAAGAAAAACTCAAATAGTCTATATATATATATATATATACAATTTTGTTTTTAATGATTTCTTCCCCCTATTATGTATACTATCATTTAAAGTTTGCTTTTTTTTTAATATATTCTTTAATTTCCTAAGACTGTTTACTTTTAAAATTATTTTCATTAGAGTGCTACCAATGGGTAGTTTCTTTACACGCCTGTAACACTCCAATTTAACTTAGATCAGATTTACTAAATGTATTATAATGTACAGTTGTAAATAGCAATAAATAAATATTAAAAAAAAAAATATTTTCACATGTAACGTATTTTTAACCGTCAATTCCCACTACTTCTCTATTACATCCTGTTTACCATTCACTTTTTAACGTAAAGGTACGTTTTCTATCTTGTTTATTATCTTCTTTTATTCCTATTTTACTCTTATTCCCCTTTTTCCATCTATTTTAATCTGTTGTTATATCCGTTTTGATTGATTGTCTAAAACCTTTTATTATTCTTATTTAATTTGTACACGTTTTACTGTTCATCTTTTTTATTTTTCATTTATATTTACATCATTTAAGTGTTTGTATTTTTTTTTAGCCCTGATGAAGCCCTGCAACGAGGGACGAAACGTTAGTTCATTATAAATAGTTTCACGACCTCTTGAGTTTTTCTTTGACCTCTCCCGAGGAAGATGGTTCTCCTTTAATTTGTTTTTTAAATGTAATGCAGTCACAAACCATTATGAGTTTCGCAATTAGACCTGTATGCAAGATTCCTATAATATCATTATAAACTAAGGGTTTAGGCAAAAAATTAATTAATTATATTAGTCTAGGGTAGGGACATAAATAGTCGTGAGCTGACTTCGATAGTTTTCAGTGAGAAATTAATGAATGAAATAGTGCCACACCAGTCTATGAAGGGCCAAAGGGATAGGTACTGCTGGAGGTGCCAGGTTTTATACAAATCTCTAACCACAACATATACCTTAAAAATAATATCAAGTACTCACTGAAGGACTAACGTTAGTCTAAACACGGGACTCATCCCGTCAGAGGTAACTAACATAAATATTATTAATGAACTACTAAAATCAGTTCAACCCAACCCTATTTAAGTTATGATGATAATAATAATAATAAGTAATATTAACTCAAATAAACAGTATTTAAACCCATAACAAATAAAGCTTATAGGCTACTTGATAATCGTAATTTTAATTACAATTCTTATAAATAAAAATCGCCATCTCTAAGTGTATCAGAGTGGATGATGCTAATAGATATTTTATATTTATATAAAAATAAATCTAGGGAATTTGATGCTAGATTATAATTAATAGTATGATACAACCTTGTCGAGAAACTACTATTTACTAGCACTCTAATAACATATCGACATTAGAAGGTCTTGAGACCATCTTCTTTTGAGGCACATCTGAGGAATTGAAGAGGAAGCAAGGTTAGGGACTAATGGGTTTGGGTGATTAGGGAGTTTATAATGGAAGGATTGATATCTGTTTCGGGCTAAATAATAGAAATTGATTTCCACAAAGCTACACTCGTACAATTATTTATCTAGCATCTATGGAAATAAGAAATAATTAAATCTAAATCATTTGAATGTTTAAACCTTTTTATAATTAATTTCAAAATTAATAATTGATATTAGAATAACAGTATCTTTCCAAGCTCGAGCCTGGAGATTTAATTTCTGCTTTAATTACTAATAAATAACTGATTAATTTATTAATAAATTGTGTGTTACACTATTATTGGAGTAATGTCGCTCCTGATATTTCATGAGGTACCCAGTACCCCATATATATAATACAAAAAAAATAAGCATTAATATTCTTCATTAAAGAATAAAATTTCAAAACATCACTCTTTAATTTAAAATTGTATCTTCAAATAATGTCATCAAAATAATTTTGATGAAAAGCACGCTCAGATGTAAGCCATAACATTACGGATATGAAATAAATTTAAGATATTCGAGTAAAGGCCTCATGAGTAAAGACCTTAACAATGGAAATGGAAAACGCTTCTGAATGTAATATTTCCGCAGGAAAACTCTCCCTCTTCGAGTGTCGCCCATTTTATGCATTAGGCACCCATCTTCAATTTTCCAGCAAGATTTCCTTCTGAAAGGATCACCTCTCTGGAAAAGCGCTCTTTGGAGATCTTCCGTGAAAATATTTGCTCACGGTTCACAGAGCGACTAGGTTGGTAAATCCAAAGATCGCTCTAGAAGGCCGGAGGTATTCCCTTAAAAAATCGTAATTTTGATTTATGCAATAAATTTTTAATAATTGCGTAATACATCCTCTATATCAGGGAAGGTTATAACCTGAAAAGAAAGTCTCATGTTCAAATCCTTATTAAAACCCGAAGAATTTTCCGAGTTTTTCATTTTTTTGCTCTCTCCCCGAAGAGCGATTTCTTCATTCACCAAGGAATAAATGATATTTTTTCATCAGTAAATAAAAAGAAACTTAATAATTTTAAGTCATTGTATAATAATGAATTTGATAGTAATGAAATAAACGATAATTACCGTTACTGTATATTTCATATATAGATAAAAAAATTAAAACCAATTAAAATAAAATTACAACTCAGAATACTTAATTTAATTTTTATAGTGCATGACTTTTTTATTTGATGTGATGCGTCCTCAAAAATCGTTTTCAAAACTTTCAGTTTTGTTGAATATACATAATTAAAAATACATTTCTTAATTCTATTCAAATAGAATTATCCAAAGCTATTTAATTTTCAACCCAATGTATTTGGGCAGCATGACTAAATAAAGCATTTTAGGTTTATTACCTATTTTTTGTTAGGTAAAATAAATTAATATATATATATATATATAAATAATAATGACGTACAACATGTTTTCAATCTGATTATTTCCGAACAGTACAAAGGAATATTATTAAATAATTATTGCTTTTCATTTTAATCAGCTCCTGTATTCCAAACAAAAGCGCGCCAATTTCAAAATATACGTTTCGAAATCGCTTTGTTTCCTTAATTAAAGATGTTATAATGAATCGCATAATTACAACTTTGTGATACAAAAAAAAAATCTCGCTTTTATGAAATTGCGATTATAATTTCACAATTTACTCGGATAAAATATATTTATATTCAATATTAACGGTAAATTTTGAGCGGATAATTAATACCAGTAAGGCACTGAATAAGATAATTATATAGATTGTAAATTAGCCCTTTCTTGTTGTTCATAATAATGTACTTTAGTATATTTTATATAAAAGTAAAGTTCTAATTTCAATAAAACAAGGTTAATTTTGTTTCAAAATGCATTTTCTGTATTCAATTTAAAATCCAATAGAATTCTACCAATGGGTAGTTTCTCCACATGCTTGTATCACTCCATTATGATCTAAGATCAAATTTGCTGAAGGTATTTTATGTAAATATCATTAAATAAATAAAAAAAAAATTACAAATTGTGAGTTTTGGCAGTTTAAACCTTTAGAATAAGTTACGATGTGAAAAGTATATAAATTGCTCATTTTCGGGAAAAAAGTTGGAATATGATTTTTCCAGTAGGACTGCTTAGTAGGGAAGTCAAACGTTTAATGGTTTAATATATATATTTTTTTTTAAAACAATCTTTACTACATAAGTACATTTTCTGGTTTATTGAAAGAATAAATTCTTTCCTTTATGGTCATATTTTTTTTATAAGTGAGACTACAAAGTTAATTTGAAACTGGTCTCATTAGCGTTCTTATAGTGGAGTTTTCAAGGTGCAAATGTGTCGTTCTTGCAGTTGAAAGCTCACGAAAAGTACCTCACAACATAATCAACAAATGTAATATATGGTAATCACATTGTTTTATTAAATGTGCTTTTTAATTATTTAACATGTTAAATTTCTCGTCGCTTACAGATATAGGTTAGTTAAGCGGTGCGATTGCGCGGTGCCGCCTCGATAGGGACGGCTACCTTAATGTCTGTCCCTTACCTGAAGACGAGGAGGAGGCTCATGCTAGTGAAGGATCAGGTACCCAATGGTCAAGACATCGCGGCAGCTGGCCGACCAACTAAGGCCTACTGCCAGTGCCGGCTCCAAGTCAACACTGGCCGGACTCTGGCTCCTACTTACCCCCACCGCTCTTCTTCTGGATCCTCCCGTCAACTTCTCTTCTTCATCCGACCCATCTTTCGTTGGACAACCGCGATTAGTAACTATCAACATATGCGAAAGGTATCGGAACGTCTGCAGTCGCTTGGAACCGTACGTGGATATAGTTTACAAAAGGTGTGCGTTAAGGTAAACAACTTCGGCAAACACCAGAGATGTGAAAAGTATTTTTTCAACCAGCAGTTCAAACCGTTACTTCTGATTGAAAATAACTGGCAAAATTTTGACAGTTACTATGTATAGGGTCAAAGTACCAAGTACTATAAACCATTTTGTTTAAAAATTACATTATTTATGTAGTATAATGTATTCTTTCAACGCTCCTTTAACATAAATTTTAATACGTAAACCTGTAACTTAAACAAACAAATTCAAAAACCCCAAAATGATGTCGGAAATTAACTAAATTATTCAGATTTGATTGCATAACTATATTTGTAATTTATAAACAAATTAATGCTTATAAAATTAAATTAGAAATTTAGAAAGAAAATTGACTAGAAAGAGGCAAATATATTTATTTGTTTAAATTTTCCTTTACAAATATGATTAACCTTGCCATATAGTAATATATTACAAGAATATTATCACAATACATACTTAAAACTGATAAAGGTTTAAAAAGGGATATACAAGAATAAAAAAAAAAATTATAAATAAAAAACAAATTCAGGAATTGTTATAAGTGATAGCAATGATTGGATGATATAGAAAACAATTAAAAGTCATAAAACGAGCATTTAGTAAATTCAAGTAACACAAAATATCACTTTAAATGTTTCTCAAAAGAAACGCAGTTTTAACCTAAAGAAACATTTGTATTATTAATATTTACACTGTGCATAAAGTACAAGTAACATTATATAGCATGATTGCATGTTTTTTTGAAAATTGTTATACATATTTGTTGGATCTCACAAGGGGAATCTACGCACAAATGACCGATTTCAATGAAACCGTTTCTGGTGATACCAGGTCGAAAAATATCAGACACATGTGTGAGGGCCCTTGCTAATGTGTCGAGAAAAAAAATGTTTTATAATAATATAATATATAATTTTTGAAATTTTTTACATAATAAAATTCAACCTTTGTTCTTCATGTATTCAATGATTATGGAATTCCAATCTTTTGGACTTTTTTTCATGAAAAAATAGGAACAAAATATTGTAGATGCATTTAAAATTGTATAACCAAAACATGCTTCAAGAAAAGTAGACCAATGAAATTCCTTTTAAGAAAAATCGAGTTAGAATTGTTTTCAGAAATATTTGAGCGGATTTAGCGATCTCACTCAGCTTCCACTGGCTCGTTAGTAGTGACGCGGTGAGAGGGCCGCGCTGGGATCGAAGGGCCCTGCTTTACCCCTCCTACGTGGGGAATAATAGGGGTATTCATGATGTTTTGTTAAATGTAAAATGTTTTACCATGTTAAATGTCATAAGTATAGGATTGTGAGTAGCCCTATTTAAAGGTGTGTCAAATGCATAAGAGCTCCTAGCGGATTTTTTGAGCAGCTTGCTCCATAACCTTTCCTTCCAAAACTTCATATTATTGTTTACTTATAGGTTTTAATTAATTTAATTTATTAGAAAGTGCATAAATTGAGTGAAAAGTGGAAGATGCGTGAAAGTTTGGCTACTGAGTGTCTTTTTGATCTTCTGACTTGTGAGGAAGGGGATCAAGATGAGCTAATTGACAACTGTCATTACTGACTATGATTATTGTCATCCATTGCTTTATTAAACAATAAAAACATCAAAAACAATAATAACATAATCAAACCAAAAACTACGAGCAAGTAGCCTAAAACGATATTAAACAAACTTTAGACGAGCTTAGCTGGTCTGCTGCTTGACATCATTCTCCATTTAACAGACCTACTAACAACTATTCAACTATGTTATATGTTATATCGTTTTAACATGCTAAAAGAAAATAATATTTCTCCATTTAACTTGAGTCTTTTCATTTAACACGCTTTAACATGTTAAACTATAGATCATGAATACCCCTAAAGTCGGCTCCGGGATCCTCAGGCCGAGATTGTAAATATTGTCTATAATTAATTTTATATTGTTTGATTATTTCATTTCATTTATTTATTTTTCTTTTTATATCGTAAAGAAATTTTATTTATTTACTTTTTATTTTTGGCATGAATGTGTTCAATTAGCACTATTATTCAATGCCCAAATTCGTGGCAGACTGTTATAATACTTATTAATAAATAAAGTAATTATAAAAAAAAAAACTTTTTTAAAGTACTTTATTTAAGTATTATAACAATCTGCCGCAAATTTAGGCATTTTGTTAATAATACAATTTTGTTTAAAATATAATTCTTTTCAGAGTCGTCTGAAACCCTTTAATACTATTTTTTATATAAATTAAAAGTTATAAATTTTTGGAATCGATTTTTGAGGGACATTACTTTCTACCGACATCTTACTTTTGCACTTCCAACCAAAATTAACATCATTAAGATTTTATTCCTTTATAATGGAGAAAAAGTAGTTTCAAATAAAGAAAAGCTTCTTATTTTATTTTGTATCTCTAACTCGAATGTATTTACATAGGTCAGGTTTGAACTATTTTGAAAAGTTTAAACAGCTCTAAGCCACTGCTAAGTTTCATGTAGGCTGGTATAGTCACATTAAAGTTATTGAATTTTTTGTGTAGCTGAATACAAATCTGACTAAATTTTTCAAAAAGAAGTTTTGTTGGCCTACTTTGTTGAAAAGCTTGTTTTGATTTTTGTAATTTTTAATACATTTTAACTTATTTAATAAAAAAAAAAAGTTTTGTTCCTATTTTTATCAAATAACAAGTCGATTTGTATTTAATAACCATTGAATACACGGAGAATGAAGAATGGTGGAATACAACTGTATAAAAAATTATATAAACCATTATTGGTTATATAATTATATTCTCTTGGTTCATTGGGAGCATTGGCAAGAAGTCTTGAAGAAATTTCTTCTCCCTCGTGCGTAGCCTCCGGAGTTGGGCGAAAAGTAATTAAAGTTTCAATTACTTGCTCATTACTGTAATTTGGAATCACATAAATATGATTGCAATAACAAATGATTGTAATTTCAATGGTATACTGTAATAAACAACAATTACAAGCTTAGTCAAGGTAATTGGAATTGCCAATTATATTCTTATGTAATTGCTATTATTATTCTAAGTAATTTAATACAATTAAAAGTAATTTTAATTATAACTGTAAATATTTAACACTAAAACGGAAAAACATCTGTTTTGCTAATTTGTTCTGCTCCTAAAAAAGATAAGATCCATTTTAAGATCGCACGCTGGTGTATAGGTTTATTAACATATTACGGTCAATTTTTAAGTTTTCAACAATTCTAATAATAAATATATAATCGATTTAATGATGGCGCACTAGCATATCGATTTATTTTAAGTTTTATGATTACTGCTCATAAGAAATATGTTCAAATAAACTCAATTCACATATGAGTTAAATCATTAGTAATTGCAATCACTGAGAGTCAGGATGTAATTGTAATTTCAATTACTTAGCATTAATTAGTTATTAGATAAGTTTCCGAAAAAAAAAATGATAAATACATAAATTCATAGTAAGGACAATCAATTATGAAATAAACAAAATATTATATATTTCTGTGAAATAAAGGACATTATTAATTAACTAAGATTTTGCTAATCCTATCATTGAAAGTAAATTTACTTGCGAAAAGAATTAATTTGATATCCCTGCTCTGTCAATAGAAACGCAGCCAGGGCTAAAAAGGTGAGGGCATGTTAAGAAAATTGTCAACCGAACAGGCTGATGTTACTCTTGCTGGGTATTGTAAAAATGTTCGCCTGATAACTAAGATAGGATTTTAATTGTAATAGGAGGATATCACAAGATTTCTTATCATTTTAAGTAGATTATTGATTTTTTGAAGATGGTCTGCCGATCCAAAATGGTTCATTTCATAAATCAACCAAGAATCAAAATTTGGGCACCGAATTTCGGATCCTTTTAGGCTTATTTTCGGCAGTCTCTTGTGATTATAGGGAATGTACCTTAGCTACTCCAAAAAAGGCCACCTGTAGCTGATGGAATTGAGGTGTAGGTCTTTGCAACTGCAGCGGAGCCGGTTCGAATCCGAGGGTTGAATTTTATTTCTGTAGTGGTCCCACGAAATGAAAATTGGCCCCCCTTTCCACTATGGTTAGAATAGTGCGGCACCCTGTAGACAACCCCCACCTCCTCCACCATGGTCATAAATTAAAAAAAAAAACCTTTCGAATCAATATTGCAATCGCTGCTATAACTTTCTGTTTCTATAATAAATTAAAATACCTGTTGAGTACAATATTTTTATATATATGTATTATAACTTCTAGGCTAATTTAATAATTATTGTAAAAAAAAAAATCATGTAAATACAAAAATGTATTTTAACAACGACTATTGTAATATTTTTTTTTTTCAACCTAGAGAAGGAACATAATAAAACGACAGCAATCACTGAAAACAAGTTTATTTATTTTAATGTAACTGGTTATTTTTAACATGATATATTCTAACGTTACGAAAACCAAAAAAAAATCATATAAATACAAAAAATGTATTTTAATAACGACTGTTGTACTATTTTTTTTTCAACCTAGAGAAGGAACATAATAAAACGACAACAACCACTGAAAACAAGTTTATTCATTTTAATGTAACTGGTTATTTTTAACATGATATATTCTAACGTTACGAGAACCAAAAATTATTCCGTTACAGCGAAACAAACACTTTACTCTCCCGGAACAAGGCGCGGCCATTCTGACACCTCTTGTCTTCCTCTCTCTAATGAAATATAATGTAGATGGCAATCCGTGTGGTATGAAAATTCGCCTAGAAAATTAAAAACTATAATTGTGTTGTGCAACTTTTTAAATGCGAGTTTTAATATAAATTATATGATAGGATGGCAACATATCATACAATTCTTTGTAGTTAGTCGAAATTATCTTCAATATAATTTTTTTTTCAAACCGAGAAGGAATATCTCCGTCATAATAATCAGTTTTTGTTTTGGAATATCATCTGTTTCTAATTACATCCTCAATTTCGTCAGGAAACTCACCCATAAAACCACTTGATGTTATTCTCTCCTTCTAATTATACCCAAATATAGTCAAGGAATGATAAATTTGAAGTTTACTACTTAGTCCGGATATCAATTTAGAAACACGTAATTTATTTTCCAAAAAGTTTTATTAATTACAAAAAAAAATGTTTTCTTAAATGGTGCAAAAATATTCGGGTTTCACCATCATAGAACCGCTGCAAAGTCATGAATAAAAATGACTGTAAATGATATATACCCAAGTAAATATCCGCAGTAAACCTAGTCATTAAAATATGATAATTGGTTTGCTAATTTGAATACTCTGCACGCCACCTGATTGTTATAATTGAGTAGATTGGTGAACAAGAGCCCTTGAGAAAATATATCCAATGTGAAGTATACCCAATTAGTTCTATTACCATGCCAGAGGGTTGAGGTTACGGTATCTACCCTTTGGTATAAATATATAATACATTCTTCATTGGGTCGGTAGAAATATATAGCTTAATAGATAAATACATAATTTAAAAATAATGTGGTTTCTGGAATCCCTACTCTACTCAGAACAGCGGAGAGATTACCCAAGAACGTATGTTTGCATGGATGTGTATATATCTATTTTTTTTTTAAATAACTTTATTGAAATTTACAACTGTATATTACATAAAACATTTAGTAACTACGATCTTAGTTAAAATGGAGTGTTACAGGCGTGTAGAGCAA
The DNA here is from genome assembly GCF_000696795.3 of Halyomorpha halys. Lineage (NCBI taxonomy): Eukaryota > Metazoa > Arthropoda > Insecta > Hemiptera > Pentatomidae > Halyomorpha > Halyomorpha halys. The sequence continues at coordinate 66,116 of NW_027107458.1, read as the reverse complement.
CTACCCACTGGAGGCACTCTAATGATATTTTACATTAGCTGGTCTCGTGGCCATCTTCTTTTCAGGCGCCTCGGAGGATTGTCAGGAATGGAAGAGGACGCAAGATTAGAAACTAGGGGGTTTGAGTGGTTAGGGAGTTTATAATGGAAGGAGTGATATCTGGTTCGGGCTAGATAGGTTACATAGGGAACATTAAGGTCTTTATGTATGATTTTATTTGTGACAAAGTAAGGAGCATTGAGGATTTTACGAAGGATTGAATACGAGAGGAATTCGAAGGTTTAGTGGAGCCCCAAAGCTCAACTCCATATGTCCCGATTGGCCTTATTACAGTCATGTAGATCAGTATTTTTTAATGAATTGGAAGTTTAGACCGTTTGTCCAGTAAGTGCTGTAAAAGTCGAAATTGACGTGCAGTTTCCTTTCTTTTCAGTCTTGAGTGAGGATAATTGTTTATTTAAATTTAAAAGTATTATTAATAAAAAAACTAACAAGTAATAATTCAATATAAAGAAACTTTAATTAAAAATTGTACAGGTATATTCATATTAATCAGACCGATTGATTTCTCTTTGATTTTTATTTAATATAACAAAGACATAGGTAGAATGACGGGCTTCAGACGAAGTAGGAATCTATGTTAAAAACAATAACTCTGAAACTTCTACAACTCTAAACTGAAACAAGCTTATTCTGGAGAGACTTTTTAATCGTCACCCGAAGCAAGTAGTTAATACTTTTCTAAGAACATTCTTCACTTGTATTTACTTTTATTTTATTTTTTATTAGATTGACTTCGACTCTTCACTTGTTAAACAATGCATTGCTTTAACTAAAATCTATCAATTTTAAACTTTTACTTAAATTAGAAAAAAAAAATGAATGAATATTATCCATCTATATGTGTATTATATGAAAAATGTAGTTGAATCATAAAATTTCCTGTGATTTAAACGTGCAATTTTAAGATGAAAACATGCAAAATCATGGAAAATATCGAAACTTAAATTTGTGAAAGATAAAATAAGTGTTAATTGAATGTCTTTTCCATGATTCGAATTTTATGTTGTGGTTTGGTGGAATTTAAAGTTAGTGAACATGGAGTGCACCACTGCGATATGCATACATATAACCTTATCATTTTTTCGTAAATGACTATTAGTTAAAATCAAAAGCAGAATCATTAATATTATGTTGGATGGACAAGCTAAGCGATGCTGGGCACTGCCTTCAGAGGAAACAGCTTGGTGGCTTCCAACTAGAACGCAACCATCTTCTAATGTTCGTTCTAACAAAAACTAATTTTTGTGAAGCCCCAAGGTGTTTCCTCTAAAGATATCAGCTATACAAACCTAAGCAAGCATGACCGTTCGTAGCCTCCCTTAAGCACTAACCCTTCATAGCCACCAAAAAGGTTCATCTCTCATATATTTATTCCTAATCTGCAATGAGGATAGCAATAGATTGATAGAGAATTCACAACCTTCAAAATTTAGTAATTATTAAGGAATAAAAAATCATAAACAAATATTTATAATCAACAGCCAACATATGTCGAAAAATCATGCTCAAAGACTTTCGAGTACGCAGTAATTGACATGAGAACCATGGCCATTTTCTTTATTACGAAATTAGCGTAAAAAATATCGGTATGAAAACATACAGTTGGATAATAGACAACTAAAGAAAACCTGTAAATGAGTTTTCTTTATTTAATACCAGATCGGTCTGGTGGGCCTTACATGGTTAATCCAGACACATTTTTTTTTATCAACTGATTATGTGGGGGGGGGGGTTATTTATACAATGTTATAAATAAAACAAAAAATTAAGATAAAATAAATAGATTAAAATAATATTTCTTAATAAAAGATAAAAGAAACGTTAATGACAAAAATAATGGCATTTATGGATTAAAAAATAAATAATTGACTCTAATGGAAAAAAAAATGAAAGTAAATTTACAAAAAAGATGCAGAAAAAAAAAAAGAAATTAAGATAAAATAAAATTGTTGCGTGACAATAAGAGAACTGATAAATATAGAACTTATAACAGGATGTCCTGCAGCAGCCTGGGCTTCAGTCTTCCGGTTGTGGTTGGGTTTCCTAAGTTGTAAGTTACTGCTCCTTTAACTCTCGGTAACTGGGAGTGGAACTTCTATTGCCTCTATTTATAATTCCCGATGCAATTGGCTGTTTTTTTACAAACCAAGGAGCATCCACTCCAATTTTATGACTTTATTTTGGAAAGATTGTAATTTGTTTCCTTTTCGTAAAGGATGCCCCGCTCCCCAGACTTCACAGCCATACATCAGCAGTGCCCTGAGAATTGTTTTTAAAATTAAGAATAGCTGTTTCTGGTTTTAATTTGGATTTTCCATTTAGGATCGGATATAGCATTGCTAACCTTGCGTAGGTTTGAGTTAGTTTGATGTTGATGTGGTGGTTCCAGGTAAGGCGGCGATCGAGGTGAATCCTCAGATATCTTAGTGTTTCACTGGCAGGATTTGTTAATGAGTTGATAGATATTAAGTAACTATTGCAGAAACTATGGAAAACGACATGGATATAGTCAATTTAGTAGTAGTCTCGATAATCTTTTATTCTTTGAGTCGATTAATAAATCAGATTTACGAAGAAAATCGATATTTTGGGACCAAAAGTTGTTATTTCAGCTTCATTAGTGGCATATAACTTGAAATCAGTTGGCTTATTACGCTCGGTAATAGGAATTACTGAAACATCCGCACCACTGTCAACAAGAAATTTAATGTCATCTTACGGCGATCTTTTACGAATAGTTGATGTTGTTGGCTAGTGAAAAACAACTGAGCCAGCACACTCGGCCATTACCGTTGCTGCCAATTGGAGTTACTTTTTATGGTACATTGACAGGATTCATTGCATTTACGTCTAAAATGAAAGTGTCCATAGCAGTATTTACCTTTAGGGTTAAAAGGAGATCGGGATCAAGACCGAGATCTTGATCGCCAACTGTTTTTTTTATTCTTGTTTCTAGAGCTGTTTTTCGGTCACAAAGTTTTTTAATCATAGAAGAATCAGACTGCTGTGATATCATATTAACATGAGAAGGTATACTTGATATCTCCCAAATTTTATCTCCCATCTCGGATAATTATTCTGAATTTCCATTCGAGATTGAAAGAATTCCTCCAATTTGTTATGGTAATTATGCCTAACCAGAATGTTTTTAACATTTTTTCACTTATTTCGGTTCCCGCAATAGCTTTTATTTTTAACAACTATTGGGTATGGTTTAGACTACCTAATTCAATGTTTTTAATTGTTTTTTTTGTTTTTTTTACAATTTATTTGAATATTTTAAGTAATATATTTTTTGCTAACAAGTATTTATTGGGATCATTCTATGAAATGATATTCCATATATCCATCAGGTTTCATGTCTAACTGGCCAATTAAATAGTTAAATGAAGTACTCTCGGAAGTTACACCAGACAATTGAAATTATGATTCTATTTTATATAACCAGATCTCTGACCTTTCGGTCCTAAAAGGTGGGATTTTAACACTTACACGATCTATGAATTGTTTAGTTGTAGTGGGATTGATATTTGAAGGCCCAGGCAAGGGTGAACCCAGGATCAAAACTAGGAGAGGGTATAGTCAAGAGAGTTATCCATAGATAGTTGACACTTCAGCACGGAAAAGGCGAATGAAACCAACATTTTAAGAAAATTATATATAACTGTCACATTTTTTATTAGTTATCACAGTATTTTCTTGAGAAAAAAAATAATTTTTATTAAATTAATAAGTATATAAAAATTGTTTTTTTAAAAAAAATTGTTTTTATAAATAAAAAAAATTGTTAGATTGTTCATATTTGTGATAATAGAGGTAGGAAATCATTGTTACAGTCTATATGGTTGTTATCATAATGAAAGATAACCTTCAGGAAGGTAACTGTTCTCCTTGAAATATGTATAATAGCTGATATCATAAAAAGTTTTTTATTTTATAATTGACAATAATATGATTCAATATTAGCAAGTAATGACAAAGTAAGGAGTTTATTATACATCATATATAAAATAGTTTATCAGGTAAATAGTTTATGAATAGTTTTTATGAATGAATGATGTTGTAAGCATATGTTTAAATTTTGTTGAATTTAATTTTCTATAAACCTGAAGATGGGGGATAATCCCGAAACGTCGTCGTGTATGTTGTAAATAAATTGGTATATTTAAACAAGGAAGGTTGTGTCATTCAGCAATCTCATATCAGTTCTAGAAAATCTTCTTGGATAAGATCATTAATTTAATAATAAATTAATTTTTTTTTCACTTCTAAGGGGGGGTGGGTCAACTGCCCCCTCTGGGTATGCCCATGGGCCCAGAATTATTTTGAGCTAGCGTATGCATGGGGTTATATTTTGATTGTTCATCGTCGGGAATTTTAATTGAAATAATTTAAAAAATAAACTTACGTCGTGTTCACCAATGCAGGTTTGTTCGAAATTATTAAAAGTTACTAACTTCAAACAACTCTTCAAAACTCAATATATTTGATCATTAACAATACAATAGCTCATATGTAACAATTATAAACAGAATTGAATTATGAGGAGGTTTCACAACAGTGTTGCCAGGCTATCAATGTTGCCTGCTTCCTAAAAATCTTCATTACGAAAAGATGTAAATTAATTTTGTATAAATTAAATAAACTAATGATTGGAGAAGTTTGTCGGGGGGTGCGGTCAGCAAAGAACAACATAAATAAACAACACCATATTTATTTATTTTATGCCGACGTTTCGACCTGAGTTTCAGGTCTTCATCAGGGGTTGTGGCGTAGAATGTAGGCTAGCAACTTAGCAGACCGCACCCCCGACAAACTTCTCTAATCATTAATCTACGATCAACTATCTACACCTCATTATAAATAAACTATTTTATTGCTTATACTTCCTATTCTTAAATAAAAATAGATTTATTTCTTTGATGACCTCCTATGTAAGTAGCTAACAGTAAGAGCAACAGAGAAATAGAAACACTTTATTCAAAAACAATAGTGCTGCCCAACTTCATTGGGTTGCTTGCTACACAGCATATTAAAATTCAATCAGATATTTTTTTTAATCTTACAATATATAATAGTATATGACTTTTTTTTTTGTGTCATTGCTTTGGGTCTATTATATTTTTATTCTTTTTTCATTTTTTTTTCCTCTTTCTATATTTATTTTTTATTATTATTTTTTTTCCAATCCCTCTTTTTTCTCTCTCTACTTCCTCTATATATTTTTTTTTCATATTTTCTCTTTCAACCCAATGTGACTTTCCTCTTTGGTTTTCCTTATTATTCCCCTCTTATACATAAATAAAACACACCTAACTAATATCCATTATTCTCGTAAATAAATAAAATATGAACTTGTAATTTATATGTCATATAATTAATAAAAGTAGTGATAGATTGATATATAAGTAAGTATACATAAAAAAAAATAGATGAAAAAAGTAACAGGTATATATAAAGAATTCAGAAGGTTACATGTAGTTATTAAATTGTTTAATTCAGATTTAGGGCATATATATATATATATATATAATAACTAAAGTTGATAAATTCTGTGATTTACCATCGATATTCCGTATTATGAATTATATCTTAATTACTATTCAAGTAATGCCAAGAATACAACAGTTAACGAAATACAATAAAGCCGTTGAAGTAGGGTTGGAATCGGGAGAGATCGGACATGTTCGGTAGTCTCCGATTTGTAAATCCCTCAACTGATCTCTCTATTCCTCCATTTTTCTCTTTTGTTAAATCGTTAGAGCCGTTTTTGAGAAAATTTTAAAAAAGTATGAAATTTATTATCTAAAATAGCACTGTCAATTTCACCGGTCTGTCAATTTTATCGAAAAATTGTATATCCCTGCCTTTAATACGTAATTCAGTTTCGTACAATGTTAAAAAATAGTGTAAGCGAATCTTAATTTGAATACTTAAGACTTAACATCTTCCTTTGATAAACTTAAGATAAGATCTATTAGTGTTCATTTTGCTGCTGTCTGGGTTGTAGTCAGATTATAAAGTGCATTGACATATAATGGCTGGTTGCAGTAAATAAATTGAGTGGACTGCACAGGTGGATCAATTTAAAAATATTGTTATTAGTTACAAGGTACAAATAGGATAAGAAGTCAGAAGGTTACATGTGGTTATTAATTTGTTTAATTCAGATTTAGGGAGTCTATTTATTTATCTTAAACGAGTAGATTCGAGGTACCTGTGGATTAGTACAGGAGTCAGGGTGAAAAAAAAGGCTAGTAGTTTTCATGATATTTACTAAAATAAATTAATTGGCAAAATTCATATTCATACAGGAATATCATGAAAACTACTACCGCTACTAAGATACGTGCAATAAACTACTTTATAGTGCATTTAACTTGCTTTAACTTGAATGCTTTCAGACATCTGTGTGTCTTATGGTTCCTGTTCCTGAGATATAGTTTTTCACAAGTCAAAGAAGTCTGTCCGAACAACTAGAAATCAACATTTTGTGAATTAATTTTGTCGAATATGATGAAAACCGCTACTCCTACAAAGATAAACGTGATAAACTTCTTTATAGTACATTAATTTTTCTTTAATTTGAGTGTTAATTGAATTTGTACGTATAATGGTTTATGAGATATAGATTTCTCAAAATAAATTCACTAATGATTTATCACTGCATTTTTAATGAAATGTTGTTTTTTAAAAAGCTATATCTTGAGAACTTTTGAACTTAAATCCCTCTATTAGGGTTCAAATTTTAGAAAATTTACTCTTCATAAAATGATGCTCTATTAAGGTTTTTAGTTTTCTTGATAATTTGAAAGATATGGAGCTCCGAATGAAAAAATTAATTTGTTTCTAACCTTTCTGAAAAAACCACCATTTTGTATTCCCCTTACTTATACTTGGCAAACTCATCAATTTTGACTAGTAGTTATACATATTTTTTATTAAAGTAATCTAAAATTGGGGTGAAATAACAGCTTTTTTTTTACAGCCCGGCTCTTGTAGTTTTGTGTTGTCGGCCTACAGAGGGCAGCACCTCACGTGTCTATGTCGTGATTATTCATTGTCGGAATACATATTGAAGTCGTCCAGGGGGATTCGTTTAACAATTAGATTTTGTGGGTGTGTAATTTTATATCGTGAATTCAGCTCATTGTCTGCATTTAACGAACTATTGTTTTTATATTTCTTAACGAAAGTAAGAAAATTATTTGGAAACTTGCCTTTCAATCGGCTAAATTTTTAACTAAATCTTAATCCCTCCAGCCTTCCTAAACAAACTGCATGCATAAAATCACAGCGAGACGATTCGTAAAAACTATATTTGAGAACCGTGTGTGATTTACCTCTCATAAGTTAAATTTAAATTCTCAAATTTAAAAAAAAAAAAAAAAAAAAAAAAGATCCCCTTTTATTTTCTTAGTACTTAGTTTCTGATTACTATTTTATTTTTTACTTTCATCTACCTCTTATTTGTTTTGTTCTATGTTCTTTCTTTTCATTTGTGAATAATGTTGTAATTACAAATATCAAATGCTAATGCAAAATTGTACCCATATAATATGCTTTTTTCATTATGTATGTACAAATTATTTGAAATATACACCTCATCTTTATGGCTTAATACAAAGGAGAAGATATAAAAATTTATTGAATAATAAGACGACGGGTTTGAAAAATTACACTACAGTTCAAAAGTGAATGAAGTGATCTGTGGATGTAAATATTCTTAAACATAAGCTAAGCATTCTCTTCATCATAAATTGTATGACACATCTTAAATGACGGATTTCCGAACAACCTTCCATTTAAGTACCATTAATTTTGGTTATTTGAAATAATTAACCATCTCTCATTATTAAAAATGAATAAATATCAATAATGGATGGATTATATAATTAATTAAAGGGCAGAGTAAAAACATTTTCCTGGTTAGATAAAGAGTTTTAGGGGAAAAAAGTAAGGAGGGAGGGAGGGAGGGAGAGAGAGAGATCTTATTGCACATTCAGAGCAAATAAAATACTTTTAAGTCTAAAATAACAATATCAGAAAAACAAGTGGCGTGGAGGCGGGCTCATATTAAACTAATGTCAAAGGGCTAAATTACGGAGAGCAGATAAAGGAATAGCACTAGTTCTAGGAACCTCACTTTGATACTGTTTACAATTCCGTGGTAAAAGTCAAGTTCACACAACAGGGTATTGGTTATACGAGAAGATGGTTGAGGGGTGCGGTCAAAATATAACACAAATAAGTTTTGTTTTTTTAAAATTTATTTATTGATATTTACAACTGTATACATATATACACATCAAGTAAATTTTCTGTAAGTGATATTATGACATCATAAAAACATGTGGAGAATCTACCCAATGATAGAACTCCAAAAACATTTCTAAAGGAGAAGATCTCGAGGCCATCTTCTTTTCAGACGCCTACGAGGATTATTAGGTAGTGAAGGAGAAGCCAGGTTAGAAACGAGTTGGTTTGGGTGGTTGGGAAATTTATTACGGAAGGATTGGTATCTGGTTCTGGCCAAATAGGCAACATAGGGGACATTGAGGTCCTGATGGATGATTTGATTTGTGACAAAGTAAGGAGTATTAAGGATTTTGCACTGTAAGGATTGGATTCAAGAGGAATTAGATGGTTTAGTGGAGCCCCACAGCTCAACTCCGTATGTCCAAATAGGCCTTATAATAGTCATGTAGATCAGTCTTTTGTAATGGATTGGAAGTTTGGACCGTTTGTCTAGTAAATGTTGTAATAGTCGGAATCGACGAGCAGTTTCCTGTCTTTTCAGTTTTGTATGAGGATTCCATGTCAGTCATTTGTCCAGATTTAGTCCTAAGTAACGGATCTGTTCAACAGGAATAAGTGGGGTATTATTAAAAGATACTGTAGGGCAAGACCAAGGTTAACGACGAAGGGTAAATGTTATTTGGTGGGATTTATTGGAATTTATTTTAATCCTCCAGTTTTGGCACCATTCTTCAAGGCTGGTGATGTGGAAGTGAAAGGTTTGGGATACAATGTAAGGATCATTTTTCACTGACAATAGACATGTGTCATCGGCATACATGGTGAGAATGGGTTGGGATGTCAGCTGTAAAAACTGTATAAAGGATAGGACCAAGGATACTACCCTGAGGTACACCAGGAGACTGACGGAATAGGGATGAATAAGAGCTGTTGTGATTTATTTGAAATAATCTGTCGGAGAGATAAGAACAGAAAGATAGCAGTCCTGGGTGCCAGACTAGATCAAAAGCCTGTTCTACACCAAGAAAGAACAAATAACTTCTTTAATAGTGCCAACGTTCCAGCCAGAATTTCTAGCCTTCACCAGGGCTAAGAACAAAGAACAAGATAACAACCAATGAATACAAAAAATTAAAAAGAAAATATAAACACAATGACATAAAGTAAATAATTGTACAAAATGAAATTAATAAAATTAAAGTGATGAAAGCAGTGGAAAATAAAATGTATATGTAGGTGATTGAATAGGTAAATAAAAATGACATAATTAAGGAAATAAAATAAAAATTTGAAGTTATATAATTCCAAGAAATATGAATATTTTAGTTTATTAATCATTTAAAAATTAAAATTATAGAAATAAAAAAAAATGGAACAAAGAAAATATATGTAGCAAATGAAATATGTAACAATGATATTAGATAAAGAAGCAAAATATGAAGTTAAGTTTAACAAATGAAGTGAATAGAAAAAAAAAATAGAAAACATAACACTAATAATAAATGGTGAACATACCTAATAACGTGGATAAGGAAAATGAAGACAAAAATAGAAAAGGAGGGGGGAATAAAGATAGGGAAAAAAAGAGAATAAAACTTAAAACGAACCTGTTAGCTTGAAATCTTACCACCAAGTGAGTTCTCACCGCTAACGGCTAGACTCAGAATTTAAAAATATGTTATGGAGATGACGAAGTGTTTTTTTTAGAGGAAACGTTACAAGTGAGTAAAGAAAAAAAAATAAAAAGTAGAAAGTATTAAAACATTTAGAAGAGAAAAGCGTGTTAGAGGGTGACGACAAATGGTTTTATGGTTAGTATTGGTTATATATTACTATATGAGGAATTAGGTGAAATACAACAGGTAACTTTGAATATATATTTAGGCGTACCCTTAAACAATATATTTTTTCATTACTTCTTATAACAAATAAGTAATGTTTTGTGTACTAATAGAGATTAACTTAGAAAAATAAACCTAAAACTATTTTGAAAATAAAATACAGAATTTCCTTGATAAAAAGCGGTATTCGATTTTGTCTTTACTAAGTGTAATGTATCTCATCTAGACTAACAGACAGGGAATATGTATAAATATAGTGACAATTTTCAATAGATAAAAAAAAATGGCATATGTATTCGTTCGTCGATATATGTTGTGTGATCTTAGAGAATAATTTTAAGCTAATAATTTCAATTCCAGTTAATGTTATATGCAAAATGTTGCACACGGAATTGACAAACTTTTGTTCAATTAATTTATTTGACTAACACATAGCCCTTGAGCAGTAATTTAAAAATTCCATTAAAGGATATCCAGACGTGATTATAAGGTGAATTTCTAGTTTCGACTTTTCGCAAACTCGGCACAATATTTCCCTGAAACAAATACTGAATTTCAATTTTCATATTAAATTGGATAAAATGAATAAGTGGTAAATTGAATAAATGGAATTTACATGAGAGGGGTCAGGACTGCTCTGATGCCAAAACTTGATCTGATTTATATGTTAATAGCTTGCCGAGAGTTCACAGTCTCTGCGATATGGTCGCTGGTTTGATGGAACATTAAATCCCATATGGTCTCTAGAAAAGCATATCTGTCACAGCTAAAGGGATTTTTTAAATTCTAAACTTTTTTTCCCCCATAACCTATAGAGGGTGGCAAAACGGAACCTGCTTTTTATATAGAGCTGCTAAATATTTTATACCAAAGATTTTAATCCTAAGTAAACTGCGATGAAACTAGTTATTCTCCTAGATAATTGCAATTGTAAACAAGTTTTAGTTGTCTAAACGTACCAGTTGAATCAACAGATTTTCGCCATTGATTTCATGTTTATTTTTTTTTTAATTTCTGTAAGTTGTATTAATCACTATGATTTTTTTTGTAAGCGGCTATAATTTTGTAATGTGCGGTTTTTGCAAAATATCTCCCCTATCGTTTCAATAGAATATCCTATTTTCTTCTCATTCCGACGTAACAGGATTTTTCCAGAACTACGATGTCAATAATATGGAACCCCTGTTTCAAAATGTATTTCTGGACCTTAACTTTAGTTTTTAATGTTTTATTTTTAGTGGGATTCATTTTTACATTATTAATTATTAATTAGACTTCTAAATCTCTTTAGGACCACTTTAAACTTACTTCGTACAAAAATAAAATGTAATAAGAATACAATATTTTTTAATTTTAGTTACAATAATTTTATTTTACAAAAATCTGTACCGCTACTACCATGAAGGGTCAGGGGTCTTGTACTTTTGTTTTCGTCACGGTTGTGTAAGGAGGTGATTTCATCAGGATAACACTCAAACTTTATGAGGCCGGGTAGACTCTCGAGGGCTATAGAACCCACAGGATTGGCTCACCGGCTACAGTAATATAATAAATAACTATCTGTCTCTCTATAAATGACTATCTGTGTGTATGTATTTTTTGTTGTTGTTTTTTTTTGGCAATTTTCAAGTTTATTCTTCATCATAAAACCCAGTCCCTTTATTAAAATTATTTGGTTTCATAAGCACTACTTCATGCAAGTATTAGTCAACACTGTAAGTCATTTTTTCTTTTAAATCATATTAATTCTTTTATATTTATATTTATAATTTATTACAAAGTGGGCTTAGTGTGGCCTAGGGAAATTTCTTTTCTCGATCTTTTCGACTGATAGTTAATAATTAAAATATATATTTCTAGGTTGATTAAAATACAGATTACTTTTATTATTTAAATTATTATTTTTAAATGGGAAAGTACCTATGATATGCGCCATATTTAATGAATTGGGAGCCACGGCCACTTTACTATGCGAAGGCCTTCCAGATAAGAGAATGTATTTTCTGAAAAAAAATTCGGCATTATCGACTGACATAAACAATATACTAGTAAAATTGTCATCATTTAGACTGTAATATATACTTTTTAAAAAAATGTTACATGTATAAGAAGTCGATGACAAGAGTTGGGGGGAGTGCTTTGGTTTGCAGAGCCCGGGACGATATGGAAATGACAGCTCTGCCTATGTGGCAAAATACACATGGGAATTGAAATTTTACATCGCGCTCGAATTAAGTTATTGTTTTATTTTTAGTAAAGAAAATATGTAGGTAATGCAAGGAAATAATTCTGTACTACAGACATTCATTTGTATTTTATCAATTTTTTTTTCAATAATGATGATTTTTACTTTTTCTTAGGAGGTCCATATTAACCTCACCAAAAATCTACGACCTGACTTTGATTCATTTTACTCAATAAATAATATTAAGAAAAATGACCTTCAATATAGTTACACCGTTATTTTGGCTATCCACCCAAACCCTAAATTTACTTCTAAAACAAATAGGTGAGTTTATAAACTAAAAATAAAAAGAACTGTACCACTACAAGCCATAAAGTATCCCATGTTCAGTACATGGTAAGAATGTGCAGTTTCTTATCCAACAAATTTACAATAGTGATGTGGTCGGAATCCATTTCAACCACCAGGTTTCCCTCCTAAACTAATGAAGCCACTTTACAGAAGTTGAGTATGCTTCAGGAGAGTCTTTAAATTTTCTTAGCCGGAATCTAACCTGGGCCCGGAAGTTATTGTACAAGAGCCGGGAAGAAAAAAAGGCGGTTATCTCACCCCAATTTTTGATTACTTGAATGAAAACTGTATAATTAATAGTCAAAATTGATGTGTCTGCCAAGTATAGGTAGGGGGAATAAAAAATGGCGGATGTTTCAAAACCTTAAAAAACACTCATTTTTCATTCGGAGCTCTATATTTTAAAAACTAGAAAAAACACTAAAAAATCTAAGAGAACATTATTTAAAAAAGAGTAAATTTGCTAAAATATTAGCCCTAAAAGAGCTATTTAAGTCCAATAGTTCTCAAGATATAGCTTTTTAAAAAGCAAAATTTCTTAACAATCTACTGAAAGATTAGAAGTTAGTTAATTTATTTTGAGAAATCTATGTCTCAGGAACTATGTGACGTACAGATGTCTATTATAACTCAAATTAAAGCTAGTTTAATTGACTATAAAGATGTTTATGACCTTTACCTTCGTAGGAATAGTAGTTTTCATGATATTTGCTAAAATAAATTGATTTATAGTTGTTCGGACAATAAATTTGATTAGCCATTTGACGTATATAATTGATATAAAATAGTATGTAATGTTTATCTTTGTAGGACTGGTAGTTTTTATGATATTTAACAAAATAAACTCACAAAATGTTAATTTCTATTTGTTCGTATAAAATGTTGGATTTTTGAAAAAATATATCTCTAGTTTCATAGGACGCACATATGTCTGCCAACACTCAAAATAAAGGAAATTTAACTTACTATAAAGTAGTTTATGACACTTATCTTCGTAGGGGTAGTAGTTTTTATGATATTCACATATGAATATAAATTTGGCAAATAAAGATTTGTCCGAACAACTATAAATCAATTTATATTAGCAAATTTCATGAAAACTATTACTCCTACGAAGATAAACATCATAAACTACTTTATAGCTCATTAAACTAGCTTTAATTTTAGTGCTAATAGACATCTGTACGTCAAATGGTTTTTGAGATATAAATTTTTCAAAATAAATTTACTAACTACTGATCTTTCAGTACGTTCCATACAACATTTTTATGAAATGTTGCTTTTTAAAATTCTATACCTCGAAAACTATTTAACGTAAAAAACTCTATTAGGGCTCATATTTTAGAAAATTTACTCTTCTTTAAATGATGTTCTCTTAGGTTTTCTTGTGTTGTTCCTTCTTTTTAAGATATAGAGCTCCGAATGAAAAATTAAATTTTTTTATCGCTTTCAAACAGCCGCCATTTTTTATTCCCCCTACCTATACTTGGCAGACTCATCAATTTTGACTAGTAATTATATATAGTTTTCATTAAAGTAGTCAAAAATAGGGGTGAGATAACTGCCTTTTTTCTTCTCTTGGGCTCTTGTACTATTAGAGGAGTCCAATGCCTCACCCTCTGACTTCTTTAATCCTTTAGGGTAATATCTATAAAAATAATACTTTTTAAGAATAAAATACTTTAAAAATGAACTGAAAGGTCTCCTAACCCAAATTTTACTTAGCACTAATACATATCATTAGAAAGGTGATTTTGAAATAAGCTTAAGCCTTGGCGAAAAATACCTGTATTTGGTAAAGTCGACTATTTGGGACTTTGATTTTAAGATGCGGAAACATTTAAACTAAACACAGAGCTCATAGGTGGTGTTAACAAGTTAGATCTCGAAATAAACATGGTTAGTTGTGTAACTGATGATGACTTGGGTTATATAACAGGAGAATACATTTTAACATGAAAATTTTAGTTACTTGGAGTCTACAACAGAGAGAAATACTTCATATATTTACAAGCTGTGCTGCGCAAGTGTACTGGGTTGCTATATTACACAATGTAATTAACAATATATCAATAGCGTAATATAAATAAATTTTTACTTTCATGCATATATGCAGTTGTGATGTAGGAAATGCTTAACAATGGGTTCGCTATAAGAAAATGTTTCCTTAACAATTTTTTTTTCTCAAATGGTGCATTAGTGCAAAACCTAACTTTATGATACCCATATAAACAAAACAGATGTGTTTGCAAAAATAAGTCAGTTAAATTTTAACATCGTTTAAGCAAGAAATATTTTTTGATAAATGATAAAAAAAAAAATAATTTACATTGTATTTATTTTTACATTTTTCATTCAAAATATTCTATAAACTAATATTATTTTTCATAAAAAGTCATAGAGAAAGCAATTAAACAAGATATAACTTTTTTAAATCATATATTTTATCGTTAGCTATTATTATAATAATATATACAGCCATGATTATTATTTAAGCCAAAATAAATATTATACAGTTCAGTAGTGTTACATAGTATAATACGTATATTTTTTAAAAGAACCGAAACCGCCGAGAAATGCTGCATGTATTTAAGAATGTTCGGAAAGCTTTGAAAGTTTTAACTATGGGTTCGGGCAAACATGTGCGAACCCGCTGAATATCGCCACTGCATATCTAAGTTACGGCCTGAGTGAAATGTCAGCTGACAAAGGCCGTCAGGTGATCGACAAGATCTGCTGATCGAGATGTATATATAGAGGTATGGAACCAAATAAAGTTAATCCACCAGCCAGAATGATCCCTCTCCATTCTTTGTGAGTTCCCTCGGCTACCATGCCACTAATGTATCAACCGCCTTCAGCGGACCATGTACTCTCATCTTAAAATGCCATCCAGCAAGACAAGAGTGTAAAAAAAATGTTTGTATATATACATAAATTAGGCTATAAGTTCAATTGTATATATTGTATTTGTTGATAGTAAATAAAATATTAGAAGGTAAAAAAAAAAAATAATAAAATAAAGTTAGTCTTGTATACGCATTCAGAGAGTATTCTTCCGACATCCTTTTCTTTTTATTATTAGCTTTTCTACACTAACACGTAACTGGTGCGGAAAACCCGGGACGAGTGAATAGGTCGAAAGTGTTTTTTTTTTTAATTTAAAAAGAAAAATTTTGTTTTCTCTCTCTGTCATAGTTGCTAAACATCGTAGGTTCAAATAAGTATTTAAGGATGACATTGACTGCAGCGCAAATAAATGCTATCGAATGGATGAAAATTTGAACACCAACCTCACAGGACCTGAGGAATGCCGTTTCAGATTTAGAAAGGTTTACTGGAGAAATTGGTGAGTAGAACCGTTTTCTCAATGGAGGCAACCGACTCATATCAAGAATAAAATCTAAGGTAGTGGAAGAGCTACTAATTAAAGGAGATGCTGACTCACTGAAGGCAGGCTTGGTATGCAGAATATAGAGGAGTATTTTAAACCAAATTCAGGCCAATTAAGAAACACCATGGCCCATAGCTAAGGAAAGGCTGGAGGAGGCGTTCGGAGGAGGACATATTTATGATGATTTGGGAGACGAAAAAACCAAAACAATCCAGTGGGCAATATGCCGCGGAACTCCTAGCACGCGTTAACAGAATTAAAGATAAACTAAGCCAGATGATGGAAACAATCCAGGTACAGGGTCGGGTGGAATTCCTATCTATGGTACTAAAGATTCAGTTGACAAGAGAACTGGGGAAGAAGGAAGGATTTCCGAGAGAGCGATCGTTTGCTCGTGGAGATTTCTCAAGATTTCATCGAAACAAGCTCTAGAGAAGATTGTTTGTTTAGCTATGTTATTGTATTGTGGTATAGTGAAATTGTATGTGTGAGTGCGATTGGCTTGAAAAGTCCAACATTTGGCTAACAAAAAAATTGTTGAATTTAGGATCTACATGCCCCGTTTCGAGCAACTATATTTAACGTTAAACTGTTTGGCGATAAGAAAGAGCGTTTCAAGATATCAATCAACATTCAAATAGTCAAGCTATAGAACCAGACAACAATCTGAATCAGGAAGTTCATGGAAACTTATCACTCTTCAGACTTGATAGCCAGCTCATCAAATTGAATCAAATAATTTTCCCAAATTTGCCACTTTTTTTTTTTTAAGGTCATTTGAAACTCAGACATTATCAGAATTTCAATTTTCAAGGTTATCAGTGGTATTTTACATGGTAGTTGTTTTCTATAGTAGTGATTGTTTAATAGTTTTTTCTTTTATGTGGTTTCATTTTGGAAAACCTTTGAATGGGTTGGAAAAGAAAAGTGCATACTTTATTGGATCATATATATATGATATATGAGATCTTGTGTGTGTGTATATATATATATATATATATATATATATATACACACACACACACACACACATATTGGAAGAAGATAGTTAACCAGGTTAACAATATATAGTTTTTTCTACTATTTTGGAACCGTTATTGACCGCTACCAGAACAACAATGTCTATTCCTAATAAATAGATAAGAAAATAACCAAAGTACTACTGATATAATTGCAATCACAAGTTACCTAATTCAGAAGTTTTCCATATGGAATGGTAAATGGATCATAAACTTATTAATTTACAATAATAAAATAAGTAGGATTAAATATTGGATCATTCTATAAATTTGTAATCCTGTACCCTGGGTTTTTAGATACATATATACATATACATAATGCCTACTTACTAATTTACTTCAGTATGTTAAAACTCACAAGATAGTGAATTCAACTAAGAATTTACTATTTAATAGATGACAAATAATAAAATAAATTTACTCGTACCTCAAATGTGCACCTTTGTTGAAACAATGAGGTGAGAGTCAGTTTTTCACCAAATGATTAAATCATTGTCCTGAAAGTTAATGGCTAACCCTATTTGGAGAAACCAGGACAGATTTATGACTTCTTTCTTATATGCTAAATGGTGAATATGACCTTGTAGCACTGCATATCATGATCATTTTTCCTGATGCTACAAAGCCAGAATAGTAAGTTGTTTAAGATAACCAAAAATTATTATTATTAATAATTATGTTAGTTTATTAATATATTATATAATAATTTATTGTTTGAGTTGCTAATTAAATTTTCATGATAAATAGGCTAGTATATTAAACAGTTTTATGTGATTATTACAAAATTATTGTTGAATAATGAATCACATTGGGCATAATAGCTTGTAAATGGAAGTTTTATACTTGAATACGCCAAATTAATGCCTCCTTGATAATGGCCTAAGAGCCGAAATGTGGGAGAAGATTAAAGAAAGCTAAAATAAAGAGTAAAAAGAAGTTGAGATTGAAAAAGAAAATGTTTATATATTTTATAATTTCATTGCTAAACATGTGTAATATATAATATTTAATGATGACTTCTTTCTCAGGCATCTTCTGGGTAATAGTTACAAAAAAGTTGAAGGATTCCTTTTTTCTAAAAAAAGCAGCACAAGAGTTGCTGTCCAAGTGAAATGTGTAAATACATGTTGCACTTCTGAAGACCACCTGACAAATCTGGCCAGAGATCAGATATCTAATATCTTTCTATCAGTTAAAAGTCATTCTTTAACTCAGTGAAATTCTTTCTTATATTTAACAGTTTATAGCTAGAAAATTCTTGGTCAGATGCCAATTATATACTTTAACCCTAGAATTGTATCATTGAGTAAAATTTACTTTTTGTGGAATTTAAACTCTTTTTCCCTTAACTCCTAAACTGTGGGAGAAGTGGGTAATCAGCTATGTGTCTCCAACTTAATTATTTGCCAACAGACATGTCTGAAAATTTTCAGTATCTTCAAGGTCAAAGAGATAGGGTATGTTGTAAACCTTAGTGAGCAATTTTTACTCAATAATAATATTACGATAAACTGGATAAAGTAACTTAAACTTAATGTTACCAATGAGTGCCTCATTTTATTTAGTAAACCTGCCGAACTGATACCAGTTTTGTGTAAGTTAAATGCACCAGTAATAACCATTTGATCAATAGTGACTAGTTGAAGCAAAATATTTCACGACTAATGGCATTTGAGTTGACTAAAAATGTGTGGATAGCTATAACTATAAACCCATGCAGTAATATATATTAGTGCAAGAGATCAAGGGACTTGATGTAAATTGGAGTTTTTCTTTGAATTTTTAGAATCGGAGAATTTCGGGACGGTATTTTGGAGACATTTGGGCTGGAATTACCACTTCCTTGAGACCTCAGTCTTCAAAGTTCTATTCATGAGGCACAGATATCAACACTTTGTATTAAGGCTGATAAGTAATTTTTTCTTGTAATGCATAATTTCTCATAATATTCGCATAATTTGTTTTTTCTGTTGTATAGAAACAATTGGAGAAAATAAACTTAAATCATTTTGTAGTAAAAAATAATAGAAATTGTTGCAAAAAATGACTGATTTGCAAGTTATACCCATTTGATTGCTTTTAAAAGAGGCAATTTTATATTTAAAAAACTAAAAGTACCATTCAATGGTAAAATATATATATTAAATCAATACATGTATAATAATATTTTAATTTGCTTTATATTTTGTATTCCGGCTTTTGTAAAACATTTTTTAAAACTTTGAATGCCCATTTTTAACAATTCATGTCTTATTACTTGTTTCAATGTTTCTCCTGATTAGTGAAATGATAGGTGCTAGTTGAGGAAGGTGACAAGTTCTACCAATCTTAGAAAAAAAGATAAATATATAAATAATATGAATGTTAATTAAATAAAATTTCAATTGAAAAAATGTTATAATGAATAATAGAAGACATTGGATATAATAAGAATACAGAATTAAAATTTATTTTAAAATTTTAGATTTACTTTAAATTATCAGAACTCATTAGAATCATCATTTAAATATTTATTAAATAATTAGCTTATTCTTGTATATTTTCTGAAGAATGTCTATCTCCAACTCTTCAATTAATATTTTATAATTGAAATAATTGACAAACTCAATCTGTACATATTAAGGGAATTTAAAAATTGGGTAATAGTGACTCTTTGGCATATAGAACTTGAACATAGAAGTCAGGGTAAAATAAATGAGACGCATTTGAAATAATGGTTCTTAATTTTCAAAGTGGTATTTTTAACCTTTGATATCAGCCTTGCTCAGAGCAACCAGTATAGTGATATCAGCTATATATTTCTATTCTTTTATATATAATAAATGAAAAGAAATAGATGCTCAATATATTTTTTTTTTTTTGGTTGGCTCTGCAGAGCTTGTAGATCTTTGGCCACCCGAAGCAGCCTTCTCCACGCCTGCTTGGGCTTGCAGATCTTTCACATCTTTGTTGATTCTGTCTATTCATCAGGTTTTTGGCTCCCCAAGTGGTCTTTTGCCAACTATACTGGCATTCATTGTTGTATAGAGGTGTCCTTATGGATTGCTTCAAGCCACATGTCTCGCCCGTCTTAAGATGGTAAATATATAAAATACAAATATTCTTTATTTATTTTAAGAATATATTTAAAAAAATATTTATTAAATTGATAAATTTGATTATTTAAATCCTTGTAAACAGGATGACTTTTTTTTTTTTTAAGAGTATACAAATGATTTTATTAATATTTTTAACATAAATAAGTAAAATGTAAAAAAAAAAAAATACATAAAAAAGAATTCACAATAATAATTGGTAGACAATAATGGTTAATAATAATGGATCCATCATACCAAGAAGTGTCTCATTAAAGTTACTATTATTAATTTTTTTATAGAAGTATTACAAGTTTACAGAGGTCTTATTGTATCCTATTTTTTTTTCTACAAATAATCTTAGAGATACAACATGCTTAGTGTTCAGCACTGGTGTGGTCAGGAGATTATCAGTATATCTTCTGCCAACTGCTTTAATGTTACCACATCAGTAATGAGTTTTTCGGGGGGTTAATGGATCATTTGAGCTAGTATAGCTGATGAAACAGCTAGGTTCTACTTAAAGCGGTAATAATTTAATCAATTTATGATCATATAGTTGGATAAAATTTTTGGGATAAGAGTTTCTCTGAACTTCTTACTCTCCAATACTAAACTCATAGTAAAAAATTGTGTTGCTGTAACATTATACTGCATATATTTCAATATCTGTAATTTTTTCTTTTCTATGAAAAAAACGAGCATAAGATTTCTTCTGCTTCAAAATAAACAGATTTTATTTTATTATTACTTTTTTTTATGAAGTTTGATAAAGTGAGGTAATTTAAATATTAAAGTTTTCTGTTGGTAATTACTTAACTGGTCCCATATAAAGAATTTTATAATAAAACAATAATGGTCCTTTATTATAAGACAGAGTAAGGTTCACATTAATTTTATTTTATTTATCAATTTTCTTAAAGTCAGCAGTCATAATGAGAGTGTTTTATGTCCAATACTTATACTGCAGATGAAAAAAAAAATTACCAATATATAAAATATTTAAAAACTAATACCAAAATAATATTTCAAAAATTTCACTTGCAAAATCTGAACTAAAACTGTTGCATTTCAAAATTCATAAATAAAATCTGTGATAGCTCACTAAATATCAGAATTAAAAAAAAAAATGAATATAGAAACCATTTGTATAGATAACTTAACCACATGATCGATATGAGCTTGTCATAATATATACATTTTTTTTCTAAGAGTATTTTATTTGTTCTTGGCTTCCTAATACCAAGTTAAAATTTTTACTGTTTTGAAATGCTAGAAATCAGACATTTTTCCTCTTGAGATACTATATTTCTACCGTAATAACTACAAGCGTTTAGGTAACTTTCTGAGAACAAAAGTATTTAGCACTGATGCATAATATTTTATACCTATTCAGATGAGAGTCATGAACTAAATAGAGAAGACATGAAAAAAATTTGCCTTGAACTCACAAAAGATTTTATTTACACCATGACTTTGTACAACAACCAAGGTGTTGCAAAATGTTTTCACCCCAGTAAGGATGCTGGGAAATTTGCTTAGTCCAGCAAAGGTGCCATGTGGGAAAAAGTTTGGGAGCCACTTCCCTAGTGAATGACTTTCGGGGACCAAATCTCCAGATATATAAGATCCTGTGACTTTATTGTGGTCACTTTATTTAATTTAATAATTAATAAAGTTTAAGAAATACTGAAATGGAATTGTATATACTTTTATATCTGAAATATAGAAAATCATTATTCTTAAATAAACAAAATTTATAAAAGGACCTACACCATTCTCAAAATAATAAAGAAAGATCAACACAACCTTGACATAATAAATAAATAATAAAAAAAAATCATAATAATAGAGAAGTATGAAATATTGAATTAAAATCTGTAATAACAGAATGATTTCAAATTAAATGAACAACTATTATTTTTAAAGGGAGTCAGCGAAGTTAAGTTAGAAGTATGTTCAGTCCAAGTTCTGAAAATAATCCGATAGCTTTTCATTGAAAGAGATTCTAGCATAAGAGAACTGGGAGACAATTAAATTAAAAGAAGTAGAAAGTGGATTAATATTGAAGACTCACGACACAGGCAACCCAATAGGTAGAAGCAATGTGGTTTCGAGATAAGGCACATTTTATTCCATTTCTGACCAATAAATAACAAAATTAAAATATATCTATTTTGTGTTGATTTTTTTTTTTTTTTTTGCGTGTGTGTTTTCACTAAGATATGCTGATGAGGTTCATTGACAAATACAATTTAATTTAAGGTATATACATATGAATGTTTTAGAGATGATTTATTTTACTTTTACTTGATTTCAAGTTTCTTTATGTTGGTAGTTGATATATTATTTTTATTATATAATTTATCTACTTATATTTATTTGTGATGTATAAGAATATATTATATTAGTTATTTTTATCATTATTATTATAATTTTTTTTATTTATTTTTCGTTATTAGTATAATTGTACTTTCTTTAATACGTCTAAATGGTACTGGTGCTGATAAATAAAACTAATCTGACAAGAGAGCCAAATGATCCATTTTTTACCACCATAAAAAGTTATCTGGAGGTTGCCACTGCTTACTAACCAGTGTGAGATTGTCAAGGTTTATTTCTCGGGGCCTAGGAAAAAGAAATAATAAGTAACCCACCTAGAAATCAAATCCATGATGTTCTAAACCTGCCACTCTGGGATCCATGCCACAAGGTGCTGGGCCACCACAACCTCATCGTAGAATTAAATGCTTAGAGTCCTAATACCTATTGCTGTTGAGTGTAGCAGATTGTGTTATTTTTTCAATAAAAGTTTTGCTTCTACAAAAAAAAACATTTAGATCTTACAAAAAAAAATATATACAAAAACATTCAATGGATTAAAAGTTAAAATTTTTAAAACATGATGTATGTGATGGAACCTGTACCATTCATGCATAAACACTGTAATTGTGGAAATCTACAAAGTGAAACATGAAAAGAACTCTCTAATTTTAATTTACATAATTTCATTCATCTCAAATAAAAATTATAAATTACATACAAGAAAATGCTCTGAAATCAAGTTTTTTGAAAAAAGTAGCTCAATGGCCAAACATCATAGTGCTTAGGTGAAAAATATAATTTAGTTTGATTTTGGGAACAATTTGTTGAAATTAATGTTGCATTATTGTAATAACGGGTTATGTCTCTACCAAATCTTTTGCAAAGGATGTGGAATAGAAATTAAATTTCTAAAGATTATAAATTTATAGACTAAAATAAATAAATAAAAAAATGTTGATGAAATCTAGGAGGTGATTGCTGGAGAGCAATCAGAAATGAAACACTCAGTTAATAATGTTTTACCATTTATAAGTGCTTATTTTTGCCTGTATTTACATTTCATAGTTGTTTCTAAAGCTTATCATTCTTGTAGGACATCAATATCAGAAAAAGAAGTGCCCAAATTCTTATTGTTTGACAATAGTAATCCAGTGATTATGAAATGATTCAGTTTAACATGTCATGAAATTCTAAAACAGAGAAGAACTCCATTGAAAAACGCCAATTTTATTAAAAACCTTATACTCTGACAGTATAAGGCAGGCAAGATTTTGACATTGTAATGAAGATTTATCTAAGATTACATTTTGGGCTTTGTTTACAATATTAAGTTAGTTTTTATCTTTAATCAAGTAGTTTTTTGTTAGTTTTTCATTCTTAAGATACCATAACCTCTGTCGTTTTCAGTCAAGTGCAATGGCCACTGATATTTGCTTAGAAAGTTTTTGTATGTTAATCCTGTCAATTAAATGATAAAACTCAGTCACACAGCACTAAAAAATAATTGATCAGATGATTCATAAGATTGTATTATAATGTATAATTTAATGTTTAACCTGTTCTAATCTATTAAGCAAAGTTTGAATTGTGGTGAAATGAAAAAGAAAAATGCCTGTAACATGTATAAAATAATTTAGAAATGTTGACATATGTAAATTCTAGGCATTACTGCATTGAAATAAGTATAAATCAAATGATAGTATAGTATCAACCCTAATCTACAGAGTACGCATGATAGAAGTGAAACTGTAGTCTATGTTATAGCACAGGAGTCTAATCCAATCCATAAACATATATCTGCAAATAGAATTAAAAATTATTTTCTACCACAATTACATAGAAACGCATTTCTGGCAGTCCTAAAACTTTTAACAATTAGTTTATTATTTAACAAAGTAACAAATTAGGTCTCGTTTTTCACCCATAACTCCTAAATAGTGAATTCTAATAACATATTAAAGCATACAAATTTAAATGGCATCAAATGCTGTGAAAAATTATTATAATTATAATTCAGGCAAGTCCTATGTCATAAACCAAAAAAATTTCTTTTTAAAATTTTAGTAAAAAATGAGGTATAGTTCTATGTATAAGCCTGGAACAAAAGAACATATTTTTGGCAGTCCTAGATTTCTTACTAAACAATGAGCAGATGAATGTATGGTATGGTGTAAAGAGAATCCCTGAAAGCCTACGGAGACTAGAAGAAACATCAAAGTTCATTCCAATCATCTAAAAAATTGTATAATAGTCTTAGTTTCATTTGTTTATCTATGGTTTAAAACATGAAAATTCTAATGAAAACCTCTCTAATTAATTGGGAGAAAAAACTAGGTACAATGGATTTCCTCCATTCGGAAATTACATTTTATTCTGTTATAAGAATCATTTAGTAACCATGCAGGTTCCAATTCATAGAAAAACAGTTAGACATTTTAGTCAAATCTGTTTTTTAGATTCAATATTGAAATTATTTAATATCCTCTTATCATTTAGATTTCAAAGGGACAAAAAAAATCTTCCAATCAAAGTTTGATTTAATTATGCAACTATCCATTGTAAATGTAATTTAATTTTTTCATAGAAATTCTAAGTGGCAAAAAATATTGTATTATATTTTATTAGCTTAAGGTTAATGATTGATTCCTGCAGAACAAGAAAAAATATTTTACTAACTTCATATCCTGAATAAATTGACTCGAGTCATATAGGCTCTGTTCTGAAATAAAAATTTCTATAAAGATAATACATGGGTTTAGAAAATATAATAAAATATATAAAAACGTCTAATTTACTACATAGACGCATAGAAGCTCATATGAAAGATATTATGCTTAAATGGCATTGGGTAAAATTTCTCTTATCTTGGAAGTTTCACTAAAACATATAATTCTTATCATATTCAATACTTTAAATCTATAAAGCTTCATAAAATTCTGTTTCCTAATTATTTCACAAATACAATAGCCATGACTGTAATACTATTTTTTTTTTTATTTTATTACAATCCATGATCAAAAAAACATGTATAGTAAATGCTCATTCAAACTTTAAGTAATCTGAAAGAAGATAATAAAATTATAGGGAGATAGTCCGCGGTGGTTAATAAAGATACAAAGTAATAAAAAATATATATATTTATTGGTATCCAATGTTTCACCCCACTTTGTAGGTCTTTATCAGGGCTGAATTGAATTGAAAGTGAGTTGGAAATCTCTTGGATTCAGTCCTGATAAAGCCTTGCAAAGTAAGGGCGAAATGTTAGTTACCCATAGATTTTTTTTTATTATTTTGTACATTTATTGATCGCAACCCAGACTATCTTCCTACATTCTAGTAGATACAGTCGACTATTAATTTTTAAATAATAGAAGTAAATAAGGATTGCCAAATATAGTGAACATACAATAAATAGAAGAAACTAAATCATATGATAACATATGAACATGATTTTAACTCAAAGATATGCGATTAATGTCTTTGTTTGTTTCCATCACTCTCCATCACAAGGGGTGAGTGGATCTGTTGATCACAAACACGTTTTTAAATCAATCAAACAGCTGAGCCAGGATAATGAATCTGTGCTCATCTGACTGAATTAAGCCTCAAAATGGAAATGAAATTTCCTCTCCAAGTCGGGTGCTAAGTCAAAGAAAATAGAGACTTTTATGATCCTGCTTTGTTAAGATCATAATCACTACTAAGTCGTTAAAAAGGTAATTATACATAAAATAATTTTTATTAAAATTATTCTTTGAAACATAGGTCCATAATTGTCAATTACTTTAAACTACCTTTTTGCTAGAAGATGAATTTTTTGGAGATACCTATGGTTGGTTTGTAGAGAGCAAACTCATAACATTCTGATATTTTTAATATTTCTTTATTATCAGGGCCCTGTTTCATAATAAAGTACAAACTAATACTATTAGTCTTGCCGATTTATCTTAATTCAATTACACATACTGTTACAATAGTAACTTGTACTTTAGTATTTTTTAATTCCTGTAATATTACTAATAGCCATCCCTATCATGAAAAAAAATAAGTATTAGTATTATTACCACACTAGTTTTTATACTTGTACTATTAACTAATACTATTAGCTTTCATTATGAAACAGGGCCCTGATGGTGGACCTCAGCTGATCATTATAACAATTAGATTAACGACTAAAATTAGCGGGTTTATTATCGTTCAAAAAAGACGATTTACAATATAAAAATTATAGAATAATTTTAAATATCAAAAAATAAATTAGTAAACAAAATAATATATCTAAAAAATAGTAGTAACTAATATGTAGTTGAAGAATGAAGAAATAAAAAAAAAATTATTGAATTAATGAAATAAACTACTGACTTATATGCTAAGAAAAAAAGTTAGAGAAAGAAATTAATTAAATGCTAATAAAAATAAATAAATACAAAGTTTATAGCAGAATGTCTCGTATTAGTCGGAGCTTCAGTCGTGAAGATGAAGTTGGAATTCCCACAGCGAAGGAATAACTTTAATACGACTCCACCAATCTAAACAAAACCTACAAGTGAATTAGGGCCATCTAAATTGCACTAAGTACTACAAACCAGATGTACATTAACAAATAAGAACGGAAGATATAAAAGAACACCTTTGAAATTTTTTTCTTTACTTGAAACTACTTTTTTTTGTCATAAAAGAATAAAATCTAAAAAATGTTGGTATGGTTTATAAGAGTGGAAATTCAACTTTAAAATATAAATTTATAGTTGGATATGAATAAAATTAGGTTTGTTCCAAGGACCGGTTTGAGTTTGATGTCCTACTTTAAATTAAGCTTGTTTTAAAGCCTACAGATATGAACGTTTAATTGTTACCTTGTGTTTGGCACACTCCACCTCCCCAGTTAAAGTTTACAAAATGTATCATGTTTTGGTATAATTTTAGATCATAATTTTCAACAACCTATCTACCTAAGGTAGCTAATTTGGTTGTAAAACTAAGCAGTTACTTTGAAGAGTTTTAAGTTTAATACTTAATTTTAACTTGAAATTATCTGTACAATTTTCGTAACGGCTATATTTTACTATTATACCAGTGAACAATTGTTTAAATGAAGTAACAGGTTGCCAATTAGCAATACATCTCTTGTAGAAGCGGCCATTCCAGAACTCTTCCTTTGTTTGACCGAATAAAATCGATAGAATGTCGACATCTAAAGGAAATTACGCTCGCACCGAAGGCACTTAACGTTCAAATCGTTATCTCATATGCTTAAATAAATTGTACCATAACTGTAAAAGAGACGATTACTCGAAGAAAAGGTCATGAAAATTTTATTAAACAATAAAATTGAATAGATTTTCAAATCTTAGATGATACCATTCAGAATAAAAAAAGAGTATTATAAAAATTTATAAGTAAAGTAAGTATTCTGTAATATAGTATCTGTAATAGTAAAAATATTTACTGTGATATTAACTTATAATTATAAAAAGCTATATCATATGTCGTTGCCCATTAATGATATGTCATTTACTTATATGAATAAATATATCCTCATAACCGTAATTGTGGCCTTTAAATTAATAAATAACAAAGTCCTCCTTTAATAAGCTACTCATTTTCCCAAAGATAACCGTATGAATTTTTTAAATAAAACTTAACCCATTTTTTTGTCACAAAAAAGTAATATTGCGAACATTTTTTTATCTTTTATTGAAATTTAAGTATTGCCTTCAATATAGTATAAACTAAAAATAAAAAAGTGAGTCATTAATTAAAATTCAGTATTTAATCTATTCAACAATCATTATAATTTCAAACATAAATGCTGCTGGAATTTAACAATTTATTAAATACGTTTAGTTTTATTAAAAACACCCCTTCAAGAATTTATCACTTTACCTTTATATTGAATTTATCAGTGGAAGATTTGGATTCCATAAATATCAAATTTAGAACTGTATGACAACGTATTACTTGTTCTATCGAGTGCAGTTTTTTATTTCTTTAGTTTTTAATACGAATTGTTATTATTACTTTAGGGTATTCCGTCCATCCGTTGGAGTGGTTTATATCATATTTGCCAAAATAAGTTTAAGAAATATGAATTTAGTTATTTTTGAAAAAAAAAAAAGTTGTTTTTTAAGGTTTTAAACAGCTCTGTAAGGTTTTTAGTGTTGTTGGTAGCTTAAAAAAGCTTCGAATGAAAACTAAATTTTTGTAACTTTTGAAATAGGAACCATTTTTTATTCCCCTATGGTCGGTAGTAACCAATTTGGATTAGTAACTATATATAGTTTTGTTTTTTTCTCGGAATTTTGGACTAATAGGGCTTCATCATTATAGTGATATTGCAGGATTATTATTTTATATATATATATATATTTTTTTTTGTGGACAATATTTATGAACTATGTAAAAAATATTTAAACCCCTCTTAATAAGAAATAACCCAATTTTTTTAAAATTTATTTATTGTTATTCACAACTGTATAAAAATATATACAACTAGTAAATTTGCTGTAGGTGATATAATGACATGATACAAACATTTGAAGAATCTACCCATTGATAGAACTCCAATAAGTAAATATTTTAAAAAGAAATTATTGGGAGTAACAACTTAAATTTGTTCACCTCGTCATTTCGCCACGAAGAATTAAATATTTTTTATGAAGTATCGGCAAGTAATTCCTTAGAATTCTCTTAAAGGTAATCCAAGGCACTTATTCCAAATCCTTATATTTTAGGGGAATGCGTTACCCCTTGGTTGTCACACAGTAGGTGGCATTCCTATGACATTCCTTTACAGTCGGGACGTTTTTAGGAATGCATTTATGATATATTTGTGAATGTGAGCTAAAATCCTCATGTTCAATCAGAATACTGAAGTTTTATTTATTACTTTCTGGCTGTTGCCTTTTTACTTATATATTTTTTCAGAGACTTGTGTAATGACATACAATTTTATAACGGAATTAACACTTTATATAATGATAACTCAACTTTCATTTCTACCACTAAGACTTATTTTAATATGATATATATATATATATTCCTTTTACATAAGAGGTTAAGTTTTAGGACTTGCTATTTTAAATTAAATTTAAACTTCATCAAGTTCAGGAAATAATAACATATTTCAGGAAAAGTCAATTTTTCACTTAAATCAGATCAAGTAATCGTTAAAAGTTTTGTAATCAATAAAATGCAATACAAAAAATTTGTTAGCTATAAAAAAAATCTTTTTTGGGGGGAGGGGGATCTTCAATTTTGGTTCTGATTCTTTGAAATAACGAAAACCTTTGATGAATAAATGATATTTTTTTTCTATTAATTTATTGATATATGCAACTGTATTACATGAAAATACATCAAGTAAATTCTGACATTTGCAATTGCATGATACAGACTTGTGAAGAAATTATTGGAAGCATTGCAATAATATTTCTACCTTAGAAGATCTCAAGGCCGTCTTCTTTTCATGCACCTCGGAGGATTGTCAGGAATCGAAGAGGAAGCATGGCAAACTAATGGGTTCGGGTGGTTAGGAAGTTTAGAATGGAAGAATCGTTATCTGGTTCGGGCTAGATCGGCTAAATATGAAAAATTAAGCTCTTTGTGGGTGGTTTTATTTGTGACAAAGGAGCGTTAAGGATTTTACGAAGAATTTCGGATTGCAAGGATTTAGAAAAATTCAATGGTTTAGTGGCGGCCCAGAGCACAACTTTGTACGCAAAATGATTTGTTTCTCTGTTTAATTTCATTGATAAGAATTAATTTGATTTTTTTTTTAAATTTATTTATTGATATTTTCTAATGTACATAAATACATCAAGTAAATTTGAGGAAATCATAATAGTATGGTACAAGCATGTAGTAGTTTCTCTACATGGGTGTACCATACTATTATGATTGGTAGCATTGGTAGCACTCAGCGCATAAAAACATTTTTACAATATAAGGTCTCGAGATCATCTTCTTTTCAGATGCTTAGAAACTAATGGGTTTGAGTGGTTAGGGAGTTTGTAATGGAAGGATTGATATCTGGTTCGGGCTAGATCGGTTACAAATGGAACATTAAGGTCTTTATGGATGATGTTATTTGTGACAAAGTAGGGAGATTTTAGGATTTTACGAAGAAATTTGGATTGTAAGAATTAGATACGAGAGGAATTCGGAGGTTTAGTGGAGCCCCAAAGCTCAACGCCTTATGTCCAGATAGGCCTTATAATTGTCATGTAAATCAGTCTTTTGTAATGAATTGGAAGTTTGGACCGTTTGTCTAGTAAGTGCTGTAATAGTCGAAATCGACGTGCAGTTTCCTGTCTTTTCAGTCTTGTGTGAGGATTCCCGATTATTCGTTTGTCCAGGTGTAGTCCAAGGTAGCGGATCTAATTTTATTTAATGTCTTATTTTGTTATTTCTTTTGAGTTCAACTTATAACTATTTAACTTTTATTTTTCATTGATAATTTTTTTTCTCGGTATGTATGTACAGAATGATCACCTATTCCATATCATTGTGGCTGATTGTAATATTCATCTATGGAAATGAATATCAGAACCGCTAAAGTTCTGTTTTTTGAAAAACTGTTGTACATGGTGATTTTTATGCTCAACCGCCAGACTTTTCCCCATTTAAGGGTACCCACGTTATTAGGTTTGGTGGACCCCAGTGGACTTCCCGAGGTTAACTCTCGACTACAGTTAACTAAATCATTATCTTCCACAGCCGGTTTCGAGCCCGCGACCTTGGTGATAGCAGTACATCGCCATACTCAATGAGCTACACCGCTCCCCAAATATTTTTTTATAGACAAGTAGTTTTTTTAATAGTAACAAAAGAAATATTTGTATTAGAAGATGGAAATAAGAAATCATAGTTTTATATTAATACATACGTATCAGTATATAGTTATATTGCTAATTAAATACCTATTAGTTATGCAATTTTTAATGATGAGGGCATAAACTTCAGAATTTTGGTCGGTTACTTAATTACTATGAAGATTCTAGGAGCTGTGTAATTATTGAAAAATCTTCGCTTAAATTAAAGAAATTTGAGCATTGATGGAAATTATTTATAAATAGTAATTTCATTTAACGTTTTAGTTAACGTTAGAATTGATGATGTATTAAATCCTGCATTCACATATTTTAGCAATTCTGATATAGTGATCGATCCCTGAAACGTTAAATGGGATGAGATTATGTATAATTAAAAAAAAAATTATTATCAACCAGAAGGTCAAATTACATTGATGTTAAAATTTCAATAATTTAACTGAAGATTTTTTTTTTTTTTTCATTTTCGGAATCCAAAATGAATTTTGATAATTATATTATATTATTGAATTATAAGAAAGCAACTAACAGCTTCATTAGTTGATCGTAGAATAGTAGCCAAAGTAAAGTAAAAAGTAACATTTAATGATTTCTGAAAATATTCCGTAGGATCTCACTGAATGAATTTTCCAAGTAAAATCTTGGCGATTTCATAAAACTTGCTTCATTTCATCAGCATCCCGACGGTATATATAACTTTGCCAAACTAATTTAATTACGAAGAGATGCTAGGGCTTGGAAGACTGAAAACATCTGATATTTACAACAATACGAATTCTTCGAATTATTTTTGTTATTTCGTGTCTTGGTTTTCTTTCCTTCAAAATGTTTCTACTGCTAAGTGTGTAAAGTTTTATTAGATTGAAATGGTTTTTTATTGTTTGGTCTAATAATTTTACATTTTTTTTTTCTAGATGAGGAGAATATGGTTGGGGTGTGATCAGTGAATAATACATACGTGTAAAAACATATTTACTTTGTGTCAAAGTTTCGCCCAGAATTTCAGGCCTTCATCATTTATATAAATACGGAAAACATTTTTTACACTTATTAGAAAGTAAAAAGTCATACACAAGTTTGCGAAGCTAGTTTAATTTCGAAAAGATATTGAGGTTGGGATGTCTAAAAAACACGGAAAGTTTACGTTACGGATACCTGATATAATTTTTTTTTTCCAATTTTGCTATCACACACCTAGTATCTTTTCCTCCAAAATATTTTTGACAGCAAATACGATGTTATTAGTTTGGAATGGATTTTGCTGATTGTCCAATAATTGTTTTATTTATTTTTTAAGGGGTCAAAATGGTTATAGAAATGTGGTAATTAGAAAATATAAGTGAAATAAAATACTAAAACAAGAGCCCATTTAGCAATCTCCGAAACCTGAAAATAAACATGTACCGTGCCATACTCCATACTCTTCTTCATGGATGTGAAATGTAACTACTGAGATTATTTTGTTGCTTGAAATGAAAGTATTGAATTAATTTTTGTTTTGATTGCTGAAAAGACAAAAGTAAGGCTGACAGAAAAATAATAAATAAAAAGGAAACCTAGAAGAGTACTAAGGATAAGTCGGGTCAGACTTAAAACGATCGAAACATTCAAATACCTTCTACTCAAGTCAAGCTACAATGACTCAGAAATCTAGGAAAAGTTTAATACTGCTGGACGATTGTTTAGGACCTTATAGCAGATAAGAGGTGAGGAAAGATACCAAAATCATGGTGTACAAGACCACAGTTGTACCGCTGCTCATATATTCATCTGAGTCCTTGATAATAAAAACATCACATAAAGGACAAACCTAAGCAATGGAAATACGGTACCTGAGGAAGGTAGAAGGCAAAACCAAACAGGACAGAATAAGGAATACAATAAGGGTCAGTTTTAGGATGAACGCCATAGATAAGACTATTGAGAAATCCCAACTAAGGTGGTTTGGCCATCATCTTGCAAGAAAGACCTACGAGGCCAAGGTAGAGGGGAAGCGGCCAATAGAATCCCCTGGGAGCAGAAAGTCCAGGAAGACTTCCGAAGAAGAAACCTTAACAGGGAAGACAGAAGAATAGTGGCGAACAGAGGCAATTGAGGGTGACTGTATAAGCAGGAACCTCAAGCCGCTTTACTGTAACGAGGATTTTAGATCTTGTACTGAAAATTTGGCCGGATTAGATGAGACAAAGAGACAATCCAAACCGCTATACAGCCCAGAATCGCCGGACTTGCACCCGATTAATACAATACGATTGGAGTAATACCATCATGGATAATGAAATAGTCGGGATAACACACGAAAAGGAAATCAGCACTAAACCGACAGTCTGTAACAAGGGCCGAAACGTTAATGGGAAGATCTTGCCTTATAATTATTAATCTTTTCTTTGAGTAGCATTACGTTCCTTCAATTCAACTTCACTTTTATCAGACAAAATGATAAAGACAAATGAAGAAGTCTCATCTGGAATAGAGATGAATTTTGTCACTCTTAATTATTAGTTCCTTTTGGCAGAAATTAATAGATATTTAGATTGAAAAATTACACGTAAAAAATAGTAGATTCCTCCCAACTTCGAACTTTACATTACAAGAGTGTTAGAACTTGCAAGTGCCTAACTGTTCCAGGCGTTAGCTAACTTTGACTGATAAATTGGCAGCTCTAGACGTGGGCTGCTGACAATTAGTATAGTATATAGTATCAAAGTATTTTCAGCTTTAAAGTTTCATTTTTCCTCAAGACTATTTTTTAAAAACATACTTAATCAAATTATTAGTTTTAACTAATAACATCAATAAATAAGTTCAACTAATTTCGAAATGAGGATAGTTGTTAGATGGGTGCTCGTATAATTAATTACCTTAAATGTAGGATGTACATTTATTTATCCATTTATATTAAAATCAAGTTCATTATAAGCTTATTAGCAGGTTAGTTCTAGATTCTTAGTTATTTTCGTAGAAATAAACGAACACAAACAATTATACCTAACATTTTTTTAATATTATCACAACTTGGCCTCAAAATATTATAATTATTATTTGGTCCTAAACTACACCATTTAGCCTCAAATTATCACTATTTGACCTTAAACAATCACCATTTGGACTTAAACTATCATAATATCACGAGCTCATGACCTTCCTTCGTTTTAATCTTCCTAATAAAGCACTAACGACGAGGAGATGATGGACAGCCTCAGCGTGCGTGTTTCCTTCTCATCTTGATGTGACTGAAAACTTTTTAATTCCTTTAATCATGAAATTCTGAATGTACTAAGGTGCAATTGTATATTTTTCCTGTTGGGGTACCTCGTGGACATATGCCTCGCCCTCTTGGAGTACAACAAATTAAATCAAACATAAAAAACTGGAAATAATTCAAAATGTATCTATGAGAATAATCGACAATAAAATTACCCCCTCTACACAAAAATAGCCGCCATCCTCCAACTCCCCTCAATACAACAACTTGTTTTAACTTCTACATATTTCAGTAATACAAATTTTTCCGAAAACCTCTCAATAATAGAAATTTACAACTGCAATGAATCTTCTCTTAAAAGCTACGTTCATAAAATAACGCAACATGTTTTACTAAGATAATATTCTTAATGTATATATTTCAAGTTTTTATTTATGTATTAACACTTAAGATTAAACACAATTTTGATTATTTGTAATTTAATATTAACTGATTGTAAAGATGAGTATCCGTAATCATGTCAAGTAGTAAATTTGTTTTTATATTTTTTTTAAATTAGGTTTTGTCATTATTATTAATTAAATAAAGTATTTGGTAGTTTCGAACACGTAACACTATTTAGTA
Organism: Halyomorpha halys; assembly: GCF_000696795.3. Classification (NCBI taxonomy): domain Eukaryota; kingdom Metazoa; phylum Arthropoda; class Insecta; order Hemiptera; family Pentatomidae; genus Halyomorpha; species Halyomorpha halys. The sequence goes on along the minus strand of NW_027107458.1, from coordinate 30,945 downwards.
TAATTTTTTACTGGCCCTTCATTAACAATTTGGGCTTAGGTCTCTCTATCTCTCCTTTTTTTTTTTTTTTTTTTACGAAGGTCAAATTTTCATTTGGTAGTGGGTATATTTAATAATTATATACTGAGCCCTATAATATTTAATTGTTGATATTATTTTTAATATTCGCTATTAATTAAAGAAATTTGTATATAACACCTGAACCCTTTTGCCTAAGGCAGTACCAAGTATATCCCTAATAATATGGCAAAAAATTCTAGACATGAGAAGGTATGATTGGAAAATTTAAAATTATTAATATTAATAACATGTATTAATGTAACGCCCAAAAACATTGTTAAATAGATAATACGACTCGCGTCCTTTCACCATACATGTTGTCCTTAACTTTTCATTAAACGTTTCAAGATAAACCCTCACAAAAAATACTTTTTTAGATTATATTTTTAAAAAAAAATTGAAAAACAGAGAAAAAAACTTAATATGTAACACAAGAGACAATTTACTTATGAACTGAATTGTTAATTTAAATACGGATTAAAAACAAAAACAGAATGAAGTAAGGGCTTCTAAGAAAAATGTCAATCCCCTTTTTAACAAGAACCGTAATTATCCTGTTAGGGTTCGCTATTCTGAAAAAGCCCGCTTTTCCTCTAAGAGCTTCACCGTTTTTTTTAATATAAAAAACAGAATGTACATATATTTAAAATTTTAGTTCGATGTAAGCCACAACCCAGTCTACATATTACTGAATTAAAAAAAATAAAATAAAAAAAATAATGTACAGAAAATTCCCCACCATTCTAACTCTTGTTAAACAATACCAAGAAGCAAAAATACTATCGGACAGAAGAAAACAGAACCATTCATCAATAAAAAAACAAAACAAAACAAAAAAACAGCGGTAAGCTGTATCATAGCAAATGGATTTTAGCAGACATGTAAATTGTTGGTCCACTGCCTGGCTGCACGATGGAAGGGGGTGCAGGGAAGGGAAGGAGAGAGGATCAATGGACCCACTTTTTTCATGTAATCGCTTCATTCAAAAGGGAAAAAGCGTTTATCTCGCCCCCCCCTCGACAGTTCCCCCCCCCCTGGGGTATGGAAAACATCACAATTTTCAGCGCCAAGAACAGTGATTTTTCAATCTGCCATTGCCAAAAGTGTTTGTTAAGACTAATGAAAATTAAAATCTATTTTTTATTTTCTACTAAGGGTCGTTCAACAGTATAATGACTTTAAATAAAAAAAAATGTTAATATGAAGATTTAATTTTTTTGCCAATAAGGTAAAAACCCGCTTAACCTCGGAATAAACGGCTGTAAAAAAATAAATAAATAAACACAATAACTGACTTTATGACTACTATGTATAACTAGTCATTAGTTTGTACACTTTAATTAAATCAATTATCTAAGATAAAATTGATTTAAAATTATTATGTTTTTATTTTATTATTACATTTAGTTGGTAACCAATGTCTATTTTTAGAAGTTTTCCTTTTATCTATCTTATACTACTTCTATTTATTTATGTATATATTTTGATTCTGTTTATTTATATACATACGTACGTGCTCGTGTGTTTTACGATATTGGTATCAATGTAATAATTAACATAACTGTTAATTATTGCCCTATACTATAGCAGATTGTAATACTTGTCAATAATTAAAAATATCTAATAAATAAAATGTATATAATGAATCGGTCCAATAAATTTATCATTCTTGTGGCATGGATCAATGGCAACCAATGTCTATTTTTAGAATTCCCTTTTTTTATGTAACCTTGTTTATTAAAAACTTTTACGCAATAAAAAAATATTGTCATAAAAAGCCTGGAGCAATTTCTTTTTTTATAACACAGCATATGTCCATCCTCGTTTCTGAAAAAAAAATGAATAAATCCTCAGTTTCAGCTCTTCAGATTCATTTTTTAGTATTTGGTCTTTGCACATTGGTTGTTAAGATACAGATATATTAATATAATTATCAAATTTACATTACGTTTTGTATATTATTTTAATATTTATTTAATGTATGAGTTAAACATATATTGCATTTTCTTTTATACACTCCGGATTTACCGACTCATATAAGTTTCTGCACTTTTTGTGATTTTAAGAAAAATCGAAGGCCCCTCAGGTGAAAATAAATAGTATTTTTCGGTAAATTATTATTTTTTTAAATTTATTTATTTAATACTGGATCAGTCAGGGCCCCGTTTCATAATGAAAGATAATAGTATTAGTTCATAGTAAAAGTGTAGAAACTAGTGTGGTAATAATACTAATACTTATTTTTTTCATCAGGAATTAAAAAATACTAAAGTACAAACTACTATTGTACAAGTCTGTGTAATTGAATTAAGATAAATCTACAAGACTAATAGTATTAGTTTGTACTTTATTATGAAACAGGGCCTTGGTGGGCCTTACATAGTAAGTGTGAGAGGGGATTTTTTTTTTTTTTTTGATAAACGTAAAGTTAATAATAAAACAATGACATTTATGGATTTAACAAGATAAATATTTGACTTCTAATGGAAAAAAAGAAAGTGAATTTAAGAAAAAAATAAAATGAAAAAAACAATTAATTAAGATAAAATTTAAGAGCGACAATAACAGAAATAATAAATATACAATTGATAACAGGATGTCCTGCAGCAGCCATGTCACTGCAAATGTAGGTAACTGGGAGTTGAACTTCATGAACCTTTTTTTGATATAATCCTTTATTGTCTCTTTTTGTAATTCCCGATGCAATCGAATGTATGGTAAATTGTTTATTTTGTTTTTGATGTTATGGTGAGATAGGAAAGAGAGTTTGGTGGTATTAAACTACATTTTTGGGGGACTAACTCCTCCCAATAAGTAATATTTCTTCCTAAAACTCTGTGTAAAAATCGAGTTTTTTAATGAGTAGAATAAGAAACCATTATTACTGAATGCAGTAATTCATTTCAAATTACAAACGCCAAAATATGCTTCAAGTGTGGTAAGCCATTTTTTTTTTTTTTTTTTTTTTAAGAAAAATCAAGTCAGATTCGTTTTTAGGGTCCTTTTCAAACGTTAAATGCAAGTTTTTTTAGAAATAGATAAAATATTTTACCTGAAAAGTTCAGAAAAAGTGTATTTTGCAGGAAGCGGAAGTATTGGTTGAATCAATTTGGACCGACTGACGTAGAAACGTAGAGGGTGTAAAATATATATTTTTTTATTTTCCGAAAATTCGTTTATCAGGTTTTTTTTTCTTTTAGACGCATCTTGTTTTTTTTTTTTTTTTTGTTTTTTTTTGGAATGGTATATAACACCTTTAAATTTTTTCTGAACAAACGCAGAAAAAGGTGTGACATGCTACTAAAATTATATATAATATGCTTTGTCAACTCCTAGCGAAAAAGGTTTTATTGAAATTGATATTGGTCAGCAACAAAGGATATATTAACATCTGAAACTAGTTCAAATCATGCTCAGGAAAAACAGTTGATACTATCTAGAAGCAGTTGTTACACAACATCTGTTTGAGATTAAGAAATTTGAAGATTTACAAAAACAGTATAATTATAAATAAAAAATTAATGAATTGATATAAAAAAAGTAATAAACATTTATAAAAAAAGGAATAAATATTAAAAATGTCTACAAAAATAAATAAATAAAATCTAAGATGTATAATATAAAATCGTGGAGCGGTTTGCACATCACTCAACAATCACTTCTTATCCAATTTGAAATTAATCTTTAATTATTACAAACAGAAAATTCTTTGTTACTAAGTTTCGACTTAAGGGGGATTGGTAAGAGGTCTAGGGAAAGTGTCTAATATTTTTTCTTGACATAATATCAACGAAAAAAGTTTTATTGAAATTTATAGTCCACTTTTCTAGGTTTTCTTGATCAGCCAAAAAAGAGGTAAAATCTGAAACTGGTTCAAACCATGCTTAGGAAAACCAGCAGATACTATCTAGAAGTAATTGTTGTTACACAACATCAGTTTAAGATTAAGAAATTTAAAGATGAAATAGGGTTATCACCTAACATTCCACTAAATTTAACATTAGGTATCAGTCAGTCGCTTTGTAGTCCAATTTCTTTTGATGTTTATAGCCTTGGCAGGAGGCCAACAACCATTACGTTTAATCGGTATTTGGGACTTCTTTCAATGAAGGAATCTGTTTCACATCACTGGTTTTTATGTTTTCTTTGAAAGGTAAAATTTATTAGGAGTTTTTATAGAATATTTCCATTCGTATTTTGATATTTGATTTGTTTCAGACAACACTTGCTAAAAAGGGGTCTCATAATATCCTTAACTCAGTGATGTGCTTACTCTATGAAGTTTTTCTGTCCGGTGCTGCTCTCTACGGAATAATACGGAAGCTCATCTTCCAAAGAGCACTTGTGTGGAGTTAGTAGTTGGTCACGTACGTCCTCAACCATTTTTTTTTTCTTCCAGTTCATATTTTTACTTAATGCCTTAATATTTGACATATAATTTTATTTCGTGATATCTGAACGTATTGGTGCATTATTTAATATTTATATGTACTTTATTATTTTTTATTGTTGTGAAGATCTTCCGTTTATTTTTTCGTAAATACCATGTTTACTCGGTTTCGGTGCACTGAACTATTTCATGTCTGGTTGTATGATAAAAAAAAATTAAAGTATAATCTCAATAATCCGAACTTCGCTACTCCGAACTCTCCAGAAATCCGATTTTTTTTTCATTTTTAACTTCCCGATTTGTAGGCAAGTTATTGTAATCACAGTAAAAATCAAAAATGGAATTCTTTATACAGTTTCGATATTGGGTAATAGAATTCATAGAATTACAAATACATAAATATCTATTGTATAAATTATTTGATTCAGTTAACATAATTTAATTAATAGTGGAGATACCTATGATATAATTTTTTTTTGTGAACTCTTTAAATAAATCCATATAAAGATTTTTTTTTATTTATACTTTTTACACTTATAAGTTGCCAGTGTTATAATTTTATCAAATCAAATCATTAGCGTTACGAAGGATGTAAAAGAAAACATTAGTTTAGAGCCATCCAAAATAAGGCTAGTGAAAATAATATTGATATTTCACAAACATATTAAAAAATAATCTCGCTTAAAAAAGAATAATTATTCAAGTTCGTTTCCTTTACAACAGCCATATACATGTAGAATTTTCTATTTTACAGATATATAAAAAAAAATCTATTTAAATGAAAGGAAAAAAATGTTTATACAAACAGTAGTATATAATATATAGTGAAAGAGAGAAAAACTATTAAAAATACTTGAGCTTCCCAACTGTATATGACTGCTGAATACTCAGCA
>NW_027107458.1:15903-21093 GCF_000696795.3 Halyomorpha halys | reverse complement strand
TGTTCGCGGGTTATTAGATATATTTTCTTTAAGTTTAACGCAATTTATTCTGATTTGATTTTTATTATTTATTGTTTTTGTTTTTCAATATTTAATTGAAGCTAAATTGCCATTACTTTCAATAGACAAACTGTATTGACTTCTTACAAAATTAAATAAGAAGGATAAGCAATTGTATTCCTTAAACTTTCCCAGAACTTTTTATGGTATTTTTTCCTAGGGTTTTAAACGGAGAAAGAGAATAGAGAAAGCTGGGGAGCCTTTTTTTATATACGATTCTGTTATAAGCAACAGAAGAACATCTACAAACTTTAACAGAAAATGTATATTTTACAGTCCATGCCTTGAGGTAGCATATAACCTATCAATTCCTCGTGAAGTGGAACAAGTTCTTCGTTACATAACTCGTTTGTTTATATATGTATAACGTGGACCAGTTGTTTATTAATAGAACTTATTGATCAATAGAACCATTTCGAGGAACTAGTTACATTTAATAACTAATTCATCAACTATTCTTTTTAGAAAATAATTTTAACATTTTGTAAAAATAATAAGCTTAATACTTGTTATCAACAATTTTTTTTTTATATTTATCTGAATTTAAAATTTTCATTTATATAAAATACCGAATAAATAAATATTTTTTAGGAAAAAAATGTAGTACTTATAATTGAGGTTTAGAATTCCAAAACCGAAAAAATATATTCAAATTAATTTTTTTTTTTGGATTAACAACTATCATCTAATATCAAAACTATTAATTAAAAAAAAATAGGAATAAGAAAATGGACTAAACTGGTTTGTGAATTTTATGCTTCATTTTTTTAAAGTACCATAATAAAATATAAGACAGCTTAAAGCATGGACATGTAAACCATAATTTAAGCAGTTCTTTAAAAGCACTTTCTTACAGACATCAGTAAAATTTTGTAAATAGTGTTCTATAGATTATAAAAGTGTATTTTAAAAATTTAAGTTATTTAATATTTCCTTTTACATAAAATATTTAATTAATAAATATTTTTTTGGAAAATAATTTAGTACTTATAATTAAAAAATCAATCAAGTCAGATTTCAAATTAATTTTTTTTCAATGATTAATTTATCGTTATAATATAGCACCAAATCTCCTAATTAAAAAAAAAAATTATTGTAAGAGAATGAACTAGTTGGAGAATTTTATGGCTTAATTTATACATGTAACATAGCAAAATTCGGTGGACATAAAAACACTAATTTAAACAGTTCTTTCAAATGAATATTTACTTCTATTATATATTAAACTTTTCATAGGTTAAATTTTATATAAGAGTTCTATAGAAAATGAAACTATCCCATAACATTTAGCTGACACATTTAATAATATCCCTATAAGTAAATGCACGTCATACATATTAATCATACAGCAGTCAAACATAGTAAATACACGCATGACAGAGCGTTAACCATCCGTAAATAAGCAAGGAATAGGATGCATTTAGCTAGGAATTTTAGTTTAAGGAAATGACACATCTATTAATCATCGATTTTAAGCCTCAAAATCGGCTGCAATCGACAGTATAACTTTACTAAAGAATAAAGGATAGGATACCTGATGTGGCATTTGTCATACATTAATGAGGAGCTGACACAATCATAGAAGCACAATCTACTAGCAAGGACCGTTGGAGGTTTAAGGTAGTTTTAACTAGACTAGGTGTCACATACGGCGGAACGGGATCGTCCAGGCAAGGGACGTCGTCCTGTGTCATAACTTCAGCTCGTATCCATCACTATAGAGAGGAGAGGTCACAGAGTCACAAGCACGGGACACACACTCACTGAGGAAGCGGCAACAGCAGACTGACCCCTCCACAGCAGCCGCACACCGCACTTACGTAACCAGTCCCACGAGGGCCCTGCCAGTCTTGTAGCAGTCGATTCCCACATAAAGTGGGTCACGAACCCTTCCATAGTGAAGGTGATACAGCGGGCATGGTAGTACAGGTACCAGATGGATACTGAGGGCTCTTCATCCTCATCTTATTGGAAACACGAATATCGAAAACTGGTCATGATATGTAAAGTTGATATCTAGATTAAATTAACACTGAGAAATGTACAATATCATTCGCAAACTACTAGCCAAATGATATAAAAAAATATCTAAAAGATAGAATCAGGAAGAACTGGGAATGTATGAAGGCAGAAGTCCCACTGACTAACAAATAGAAAAGTGTATATATATATATATAAGAGCTCCTAGCAGATTTTCTGAGTAACTTTTCTTTTCAAAACTTCATGTTAATGTTTACTTCTAAGTTTTGATTAGAGTAATTTATTACAACATGCCTAAAATAAGTGAAAAGTAGAAGTGTGAAAGTTTGGCTACTGATTGTCTTTTTTAAAAAGTCCAAAACACAAGACAAAAGAAAAAAAACACAAACTAGGAGTAAGTAACCTAACACGACAACAAATAAAACGGTGGCAAATTCAGCTGGTCTGTTTCATCGTTGTTTTAACATACATGTTAACATACATGTTATATCGTTTTAAGATGGTAAAAAAAAGGAAATATTTCTCCATTTAACATAAGTTTTTCCATTTAACACGCTTTAACATGTTAAACTTAAGATCATGAATACCCCTAATGTATAGGCATAGTACAGTGAATTTATGTTATATAATAGTAATACATGATTTTTTTTTTTTTGTATTTTTTGTTCTTTTGCTTCTATATTTTCATTTTTTGCTCATTATTTATCTATATATCTAATTATATTTTCTCCCTTCACCCCATTAATCTTTCCTTTTCTTACCTCTTTAAAAACATAAAATTAATTTAAAAATTAAAATATAAATAATAATTTTTAAAATAAAATAACAATATATACACATATCAATCTATCTTATTTTTTCTACATAAGTACTTTTCAATTAAATTTAAAAAAAAATCAACGATTTTCAACAAAGATATACTCAACTATACGCAAACATTCAAACTATACAGATAATGAATTTAAAATTGAAAAGTAAATATTTATTAAAAAGTCATATAAAAATGTCATTGATACAAATAATTTACAACAGTATAATAATAAATAAATATTCATAAAAAGGTAATACATAGATATAAAAAAAGGAATAAATACTAAAAATATACATGAAAAAAAATCAAATATAAGATATAAATATAATCCTGGAGCGGTGTGCGCATCACACAACATTCACTTTCTATCCTTCTAGTTGAAATTAATCCTTAATTATTTAAAAACGGAAAATCCTTTATTATTCATGATGACCATTACTATAGGTAAGGTATTTTATTTATATAGGTAAGGAAAAAAAAAGTATTGCTTTGTTTTCCTTTAGTTAGTTATCAAATTATTTCTTAGTTAATATTTATATATTTCTTACTGCTAAAAATATATAGTTAATTAATTATTTCAAATAAACAAAATTTAATATCTTTTAGAGGCAATACTTTGTGAAATATCTGCATTTAAGCCCTCTCAGACTATTGATCAAAATGAAAAAACGAGCTCAAGCTGAAGACAACATAATTCTACATTTATTTGACGAGTATAATTGAAATCGTTAGAGCCATTCAGAAGAAAATGATACCCCTTGAAAGACAAAATACCTTTTAACAGTTAATTTCTTTATCAAGATCCGGCTGTTATTTTGTTTTCTTTTCTTTTTTAATTTCAATGGGTCTTTTCATCTCATCTTTCTGATAAACGTCACTAAATAAAATAGTTTAATTTTCAGGAATTATTTTATAGGTTGTTGCCTTTTGGCTGTGGAAATTTCATGCTTGGTTCAACTAACTTGGTTTTCTTGGCTGGCGTTCATAACTATATAGTACAAGGGCCCAAGAGGAGAAAGGCAGTTATTTCACACCAATTTTTGATCACTTTAATGAAAACTATGTATAATTACTAGTCGAAATTGATGGATTCGACAAGCATAGGTTGGGGAAATAAAAAATAGTGACTGTTTCAAGACATTTTTTCATTCGGAACTCTATATCCTTAGAACTACCAACAACACTAAGAAATGTTGCTTTTTGAAATTCTATACCTCGAAAACTATTTGACGTAAATAACTCTATTAGGGCTCATATTTTAGAAAATTTACTCTTTTTTAAATGACGTTCTCTTAGGTTTTTTTGTGTTGTTCCTATTTTTTATGATATAGAACTCAGAATGAAAAATTAGTTTTTTTTTATCGCTTTGAAACAGCCGCCATTTTTTATTCCCCCTACCTATACTTGGCAGACTCATCCATTTTGACTATTAATTATACATAATTATGAGAGATAGTTGACCGTGGATGATAAATGAGGAGAAGATGGTTGGGGGTGCGGTCAATGAAAAACACAAATAAGTATGATTAACTTATTTTAATAATTAATCATACTTAAATCATATTTTAATATACTTATTAAAATAAGTTAATCATACTTATTTGTGCTTTTCATTGACCGCACCCCCAACCATCTTCTCCTCATTAATTATACATAGTTTTAATCAATGTAATCAAAAATTGGGGTGAGATAACTGACTTTTTTCTCCTCTTGGGCTCTTGTACTATGATGTATCCATCCGGCAATATAAAATGCAACTACACCACTGATTTAAGTATGGGATTGTGTAGCTGAAAAAGTAGTTACTAAACTTTTAACAGATACACACCAGTTTCGACGGTTGAAAGTTCGAAAAAACTTGGTGTTTTCAAGTAAAACAAAATGGCTTTGCTGTCACAGGGTGACTAATGAACCGCTTGTTATACATAGTTCCTTGCTTGGTGCTGTAAACTAACGGAAACTACCGTCGCTAGTTTGAAAACTGGTTCCTGAAGATAAATAGAGATTGTTTAGTTGTCTCCTTACTTCGGAGCAGCAACCAACGCAACGCGGAGTTGTTGGGGTGCGGTCAAAGAATAATACAAATAAGTTTAAAAAAAGTCTTTATTAGTGCCAACATTTCGGCCAGAATTTCTAGCCTTCATCAGTGTCAAGAAAAAAAACACAAGATAATAACCAGTGTTTAAAAGATACATAGAAAGATTAAAGTAAATAATTGTACACATTGAGATTGAGATTTGATAGATTTATTTATTGATAGATATTACAATCTGCCACACAGTTGTGGGCAATAGGTAATAGTGATGAATGATCTCTTACATACTAAAATAAAAAAAATA
>NW_027107458.1:6335-11138 GCF_000696795.3 Halyomorpha halys | reverse complement strand
ATATTACATGGAATGTGTTGGTCAATCAAGTCATTAGAGTAAGGAAGAATCTATCACTACTGTTCGATACACCTTAAATGTTCATATTAATTAGATTGGAAAACAACTTAGAAAATTTGGGTAAAAAAAAAATCGTATAAGGGTTTCTCGAGGTGATTAAAACGAATATCAATTTTGTTTTACTCCTAAAAAATCTTCTACCATACTTTGATAGATCAGTCATTATGAATTGTTTCATGTACGAACACTGAAGCACAATGAGGGTTATTGTATCTAAACTGGTCATATTATATGTATTATATACATGACAGTATCATAGATAATCCAATTGTCTAAAATAATATGAAAAAATCTCCTAAATCGGATCAGCATTTACGATACAGCGAAGTTAGCTGTTACAATTTATGTTACCATAGTTACCGTCTTATTCCATTCATCTGTATATCAATTTATTCATAGTTTCAATAGTGTTCGATTAATGTACATTATATACTTCCACAAATATAGCAATAGCATTGTCGAGTTTGCTAGTAATAACATAAAAATTGTATGTCTTAGAAATATATTATACTAATATATACAGTGAACAAAACTAAGTAAGGAAGAATAAGAAAAAGGATAGAGAAGGAGAAAAGAGAAAGATTAGAAAAAAGAGAACAAACTTAAGACATACTTGGCTTATAAGACAACAGACAAGCAAGTAAAGGTCTGCGCCTAGGGTGGCAAGATTCAAAGTAAAAAATACGTTAAAAGAGATGAAGAAACTACAGGAAAATGAGGAACACGCTTATTTCTTTTCATTATATAAGTTTATTTCATTAATTATATTATTTTACTTACATATTTAATTACCTATATATACGTTTTATTTCACACACTTCTCTCATCACTTTATTTTTATATATATTCATTCTGCACAATTAAATAAATCTTGCACAATAACATAAAAATTGTATGTCTTAGAAATATATTATACTATGTCAATATCTTCTACAACTTTAGGCGTGAGAGGCAGGTTACCAACCTATTCTAGAGTGGGAAAGTCGAGATTTATTCCGAGGGTTCGCAACGAAATAACGATCAAACGCCCAGGTCGGAATTGAACGTGAAGTTTGTGCCTCAACACACTAATCCATCCACGGACTGTAAGCACGATTAATAAAATAAAACAATGTAATTTTATTATTTAAATTTTTATATCTAGAAATTATATTTAATGTAATAGAATGTAACCGAAGTAGGACATTACAATAAACCTTTGTTTCTTTACAATTAATGACTCTTATGACTCACCATGCCCTCATCCACTTGATTCATCCATTCTTTCTTCAGTCTCCACATTTTTATACGTTCTATATGACTCATCAGGACCGTCAGCCATACTGGTCACTACGTCATTCCACAGCAGCCTCCCGATCCCGTTGGAAGAATGTTTATTTACTCACATTTCTTTCGATTCCGTCACTTCAGATACGATAAGGAAACGACTCATGAATTCATTCTTCACAATATTAAACCCCCGAACCACATTTTGTAATTTTTAATTAACTTCGAGGACTAATTACAAAATTTTAAATGAGAAGATGGTTGGGGGTGCGGTTAGAGAATAACACAAATAAGTTGAGAGAACTTATTTAATTGTGGGAACGTTTCGGTCAGAATTTCTAGACTTCATCAGGGCTAAGAACAAAAATAAGATAACGACCAGTGAATAAAGGATATATAGAAAGATTAAAGTGAATAATTGTACAGAATGAATATAGATAAAAATAAACTAATGAAAGAAGTGGGAAATAAAAGGTATATATATATATATATATGTAATTAAACATGTGAGTAAAATAACATAATAAAAATATAAAGTTATACAATGCAAAGAAATAACAAAATATGAATAATTTAATTTAATAATAATAATTTAAAAATTAATATTATGGAAAGAAAATATATGTAACTAAACTAATATGCCAGTCGAAAAAAAAAGAATATAGAAACAAAATATAAAGTTAAGTAAGACAAAAAATAATTAGAAAATATGACAATAATAATATATACAGTGAAAAAAAACAAACTAATAATGTGGGTAAGGAAGAATAAGAAAATCACAGGAATGGTTTAATAAAAAAGAATGCTCTGAAAGTTTTGATGCAGTATAATTATGTGAGGAAACATAATATTTATGTTGTGTGATACAGTCTTTTAAGAGGTTTTTTGTTTCAAATGAATGGATCTTAAAAACCGTTTTGCCATATTTTCTTAACTTCAATCAATCGATAGGTATAAAAAGAAATAATAGAATATAACTTGTTAGTAACACCTGCAAAGGAAATTAACCCTTAGATTGGCTACATCTTTTTCTCACTATCCCGGTCTACTAACTATGCTGAGTAAATGCAGAGTAAGGATAAATAATTTTGTTAGTTAAAATTTGTTATCACTTCAGTTTTATGAAATATTATTTGTTTGATTAATTTTTTTTTAATAGTTTATTATTTTATGTCTGATATATTTAGTATTCCCAATAATAAGGCCTATCTGAGTTGAGCTTTGAGACTCCTTATACTACCTTATATTGTAAAAATGTTTTTAGAGTGCTACCAATGGGTAGTTTCTCTACATGCCTTATTATACAATTATGATCTTACTTCAAGTTTACTTGTTGTAGTTTACGTACTGTTGTAAATGTCCATAACTAAATTTAAAAAATAATTTGAGATACTTGAATGAATAAATGGGTTCAACCTTCTTTTTTATGCAAACTATTTAATAAGGAAAAAAAAAACAAGAAATGACCATTTCTGACTTTGTTTTGGCAGATATCATGGAAGCTCATACTCCTAGGAATAATATTATTTCAAAGTAATTTTAAGTGAATTTGGCAACCTTCATCTTCAGTACTATACGCCAATTATTTTCTGAGATAAACCTTTCCTCAAGATAATTCATTTTCGTAAAAATATAAGACAATATCAAAATCGTGTCGAAATATCTTTCAAGTATCTCAAATTGATTTAGATGGGAAAAATACCAAATTTCTTAAATTTAACTACATTCCCTGTATTTGATTGTTTCTTTGTCCGACTAAGCGAAAATAGCCGTGGCCCGGTCACGCTATGGTTGTACAGTTAAAAAACGGATTTCTTAGTAAAATAAATTTTACAATTGATGTTCTGAGTTCAAAATTTTTCCTGACTTTTTGCGTCTCCACTCAGTTAGCCTTCTGTTTCTTCCAATATTTAAAAATGCGGAGAGAAAGAGGCTCTGCGATATCGCAGTCTTCTGTTTTATTTTTAAGCTGTGGGGTCGGAGGGAGAGAACTTTAAGCTGACTAGCTCGATAGTAAATATGTATACATGTATGAACGAGTGTAATTAGGCAGAATTGCGATTCTAGTGTTTTATTTTTAATTTCATTATTGCTATTTGGAAATAATTAATAATATCATTGTAGATATGTCATTACTTTTATACACTATAAAAGTATAATATATTTATACTCTATAAGATATTTAACAAAATAATAGAAGATTGACTTTATTTGTACAACGGTAGAAAATTGGTGGACATTAGATAAGGACCTCTGTGACCCACTTAACACCGCAATGGATGTTAATCAGAAAGTTTGTAACAGCTGATGCTTAAGCGACCACCGGCAGATCCCGGGAAAGCTCAACGGAATTGAGGAATCAGGTTGGAAGGTATTAATTCTAAAGTCCGCTTATTAATCACAATTTGAAATATATTTTTATGCAACTTCTACACCCTACAAAGTCCTGATTTAAAAAAAGATGAAACATTGCATATTCGAAAACTAATTTTTGAAATTTTCCTCTAATCAGCCAACAATTTAAAACAAAATGCCGGATAGTAATGCCAAGCTCCAAGGTCCATTCTGCAAAGACCTTTTTTATTTAGTAATTATGAAAAAATCTGAAGAAGTTTTTTTATGAATTGACAGATTTATTTTTCGATTTTTTAGGAGTTGACTCGAGGGAGTTAATTACTTATTTCTTAATCTATTATAAAAAAATTATAATTAAAAATAATGAATTCGACAAATAAATTTTTTGTCAATTTTATTATTTTGATGAGTGTATATTTCTAAAAACTCTACTAGATGAATATAATCTGTTTCAAAATTCACTTTTCACTTTTTCAATTCAAATGCTACAAGACTTAAATATATCTACGGTATAAATGTATATAAAAATTATATTTTTCCTTTATACTGTTTATACATAATTAATTCAATTTTAATAATGACTTTTAAAATCATTTTTGCCATATTTTTTAGATTTATTTTCCAATATAAGATAATTCATATTTTCATAAGTATTTATTTCACTAGATACAAGATTTAAAAAAAAATGTTGTTAATTGGTTGTTGAACTATTTTTTTATTGTTTAGTAAAATCTTTGAAAAAATTAAATTTTGACTTTTTTCAATTCAAATGTTACCAGAATGACCTGAAATATATCTAAAGTATAACTCTATATAGAAATTACATTTTTCCCTTATTCTATTTATACATAATTTCAATTATGACATTTAAAATCATTTTTAGATTTCTTTTTTTTTCCCAGATCACCAGTTTGGATTCCGAACATCCCACTCCACTATCCAGCAATGTCATCGTGTGGTGGACGTTGTCTCGTCTTCTTTGGAGCGCGGAATGCGGGGAGTCTTACCTCCTACGTATTTTCCCATCATCCGTTCCTTTCTTACTAATAGATTATTCCAAGTAAACCACAATGGTTCCTATTCATCCCTCTATTTTCAATCCGCTGGTGTTCCTCAAGGTAG
>NW_027107458.1:1719-6285 GCF_000696795.3 Halyomorpha halys | reverse complement strand
TTTTGTTCTATAGCCTTGATGAAGACCTGAAACTCAGGTCGAAACGTCGGCATAAAATAAATAAATATGGTTTTGTTTATTTATGTTGTTCTTTGCATACCTCACCTCCCGACAAACTTCTCCAATAATTAATAGAGTAAATTTAATTTGCTGAAATATTAAACCAAATAGAGCTATTTACGTTCAATAGTTCTCGAGATATACCTTCTTAAAAAGCAAAATTTTATAAAAATGTACGGCAAGATAAATATTTAGTGAATTTATTTTGAAATATCTATTTCTCAAAAACCATTCGACGTACAAATGTCTATTAACACTCAAATAAAAGTTAGTTTAGTGTACTATTAAGTAGTTTCTGACGTTTATCTTCGTAGAAGCCGTAATTTTCATGATATTTGCTAAAATAAATTGATTTATAGTTGTTTTGGTACTTGATAAAGTCGGGTCGGCTCCGACTTAAACAGCATTAAATTTTTCCGTTTACACAATTGCAGTGTGACTGCGACTGTTACCTGTGTTATTGTGCAGACATGTTTTAACGTGGTAGTAGCTTCAGTGAAACTACATGACTGTCAACTATCACACCAAGTGTAACGATACTAAAAGAGAGTAGTCATGATAGTAGACACTTTCATCATGGCAACTATCGTATGGTTTTCACCATTACTGTAAATTTTCACCAGTTTAATAAGTTTTAACGTGAAAGTAGCTTCGCTGCCGCTACATAAGCTATCGACTATCAAACCTGACCTAATGAAACGATACTTTCACCACACTAGATACTGTCATACCAGCCACTATCATATAGTTGCTTCAATGGTTGTAAAGTCCAGTATTCATGGATTTCAAACGTAATTTCAGCAAGGTAGTTATTTCGAAAATAATAATTTTGCGGTTTTATGAAACAATGTGTTTCAAAAATACTAAAATAACAATTTCCGAAAAAAACTTTTATTCGAGAAATAACCATCCAATTTATTAAATAAATGCATGATTTTAATACTGCCCTGGCCTATTTACCATTCTACCCAAATGAAAATTTATAAAATCTTTTACGTAGTGGGATCATTATTTTGATATTATTCTAGGCTAGTTAAGATTTTAATTATATTATTAATTAAAAACAAGAAAATAATTAAGCACATAAAAACATACTTACTAAAACCTGTTTGGACATGTGCACTATACATTTATACAATAGCTAATAAGATTCACGTCAAATGACTACAATTTTTCCAAACTAAAACGCTACGACTTACCACCAAAGTGCCATGGCTCGTAAATAACTTTACATAGTGACTTAATTGAATGAAGAATTTACGAAAAACGTTTTCATGAAAAAATATTGGGATGGGAAAACAAATTTATATGAAAAATGGCCACGACTCTCATGCCTGAGAATACAAGAAGGAGCTTGAAAAGAACGTGGATGAGAGACCTGCTAAGATGAGAAAGTAAGAAAAGCCAGAGAAGATATACAGTTGGGTGCTTAATTATTAATGTAACAATGAGGCAATCTGCTGATTGTCAATTTATTATTTGACAGGTGTGGATGTAAATAAAAGAGAAAAAAAAATATATATATTATAAATATAAAATTTAATGATTTTTTATTTAATATTAACATTATGATATTAACTGAAGCCCAAGGGTAAGAAGTGGCCCAAAAAGAAAAGGGAAGATATCATATCTCTCAGTCCAGCAGTACACTATTACAGTTCTTTGACAAAGATCATTACAAAATTTCATAAAAAATAAAATAAAATTTCTTTTAAAAATATTTGATAAATATCTGCGAAAGTGTAAATGACAAGATATTCTTCCTCTACGTTTTGAGCCTCTTCTTACTCATGGGCGCCGATCATCATCAATTACAATATTAATTAAAATAGTAGATAATTAAAATAAATAATTATATATCAATTTACAGATATTCGCCAAAACATAAATACCGATCCTCTTATATAAGTTTTATCCCTCGGACCCGCTTCTAATAATTCAATTATATTATTATATTATAAAGAAGAGGATTTCCTACATCATCATTCTGTTTTTGATATCTATGAAAGCCTAAACCCACGTGATTAACTTAACTGACCTTATACGCTAAGCCATCTTACCATATGCGCTTAGGCCTCAGTCTCAGACCTCTCACATTTGCATCCACCAGTCGTAGAACGTTCTACGCGTTATTGGAGGCCGTGCTATAATATCACTATTGATCATATCCTTGGGAAGAAGCGGTTGTATTAACAAATATAAATGCCTGTGGTTTGAAAAGTAAGACTGCTATGTCGTGATGTGAGTTACGTCAGATGATATTCATGTGAAAGTCAGCGGTTTGTAGAGCGTACAATGAGAGTGGTTCGGCAACACTTAGCACTCACTAAATCTTCTATTTCCTACAGTATATATACAAACAAAGGATTATTACAAACTATTAGACTATCGATCACCGGTCCAATATCAAAATGGCGTATCAGAAAATTTCTGGAATAATTGTAATTCAATTGTGGTAATATATTGTAGATAGTAGCTAATTTGTGTATTATGTAGAGTAGAAAATTCCAATAAAGATATAAAAAAAAATTGGTATACGTCAAGTGATAATTATTTATTTTTATTATTGATGTTAAATATTAAATTAAGAATTTAACCTATTTTATTTCTGTTTTCGGAAGTTAGTAGTTTATTTAGGGGTAAATTTTAATATTATTATTCGTTTTCTCTTTAGTAACTTATTTTTAGTACAGAGCTATGTATAATAACTTTACAATTATAAGGGCGATCTGTGATCAGATCTTTAACACATGGAGGAGATGAACTAACAGTGAAATGCTTGCATAGACTGATCAATCAATATCTCACGATATGAAGGCAAGGAGGTTAGGATGGGCGGGACGAATAGCTCGAAGGAGCCCATCAGGACGCCTCTTAACAACAAAGAATGCCAGTATAGTTGGCAAAAGACAACGTGGTAAGCCAAAATCCATATGGATAGGCAGAATCAACAAATATGCGAAAAAGCTGCATGCAGAAAACTGGCAATCAGTAGCCCAAGATAGGCAAGCGTGGAGAATGCTAGTTTAGGCGGTTAAACTTTATAAGGTCCATTTAATTTAATTTTTAATTTTGGTAAATCTATAAAGTTTCTATTTCAATCATCCTTCGGCAAACGGATATTTCATAATCGTAGTAGTTTTTGTTTTTATTTTTTTCTGATACTATAATAGCATTTGAAAAAAAAAATTAATTATTATTATATTAAAACAATCAAAGCAAACACAAATCAACCTAATCATTTTCTTATAATATTCACCTATATATTGAATATTTCTTTGTTACCAGTATATTTTAGTTTGTAATTGTAGCTTACCGATTAGATTGACATAACCTGTGTCTTATTTTATTAATTTATAAACTGATAAATGTTTTAAACTGATTATATAACAGATCAGGTTTTAATCTTACCTATATATTAGCGGTTCACAGATACGACGTTTTCCCAGTAAGCATTAAATTAATTTACAGCTATATATATGTATAAAATTTTTTTTTTATATAATACCGTTTATTTAGAAAATTTTCTACGTATATTTCAATAATATGATTTTCCTACGATTCTTTTCTTT
This sequence comes from Halyomorpha halys, assembly GCF_000696795.3. Lineage (NCBI taxonomy): Eukaryota > Metazoa > Arthropoda > Insecta > Hemiptera > Pentatomidae > Halyomorpha > Halyomorpha halys. The sequence goes on along the minus strand of NW_027107458.1, from coordinate 2,653 downwards.
GTCCTCCAAGACCCTCCCATTACTTTCTTAGTCAAAGAATAGTTTTAAAAAACAATCTTAAACCTTAGAAACTTTAATCTTTCCCTAAATGTGTTGCTTAGTGCTTAGTTTGTAAATATTTTTACCAGAGACAACTCATTTTATGGAAGATCTACCACACACAGAATACAATAGATCGAACACTTTTTCGAAATTGAAAAATAGACCGTCATGTAGTTATAATATTTCGAAGTACATCTTATGAGATTTGGAGTTCAACCAAAGAAGGTTAGAATCAATGTACAAACTAAAAACCAAATAAACCACAACAATCTTGGTAGATACACATATCATTATGTTTGTGATCGGAAGATTCTAAAAATGAAGCACTAAATCGTTTTTCTAAATATATTCATCTGATAAAGGTCGCCAAAATGTGAACTAAAGACAGCACATCTCACATCAGCAGTCTAAAAAAAAAGACTCATCAACTTGTGACAAAAAATGACTCCAGGATATCTCAACAGGTATATAATATATTAAAGAAAACAGGAAGAATCGCAGGAGCTTTTAAGTGCTGTTTTTAAGTTTATGGGTCCTTTTTATTTGTTGACGTGTGATGTACTTTCTTTATTCCCATTTATCTTATTTTATGCTCTCCTAATGATGCCTATTTTAGTGAAACGTTCACTAATTCATTATAAACTTAAGGCTTTTTGGGACCTTTTAATAATTTTTGCGTCTCAACTGTTCCATATTAATTGAAACTTTAATAAATGAATGCAAATACAACATGATAAATAACAAACATAAAATGACTACGTCAGTATATAATCCTACGTAAACAGGGTTTAGGAAGGCACAGACCTCGCTTAAATGGAATGCCTCCTAATAAGGCCTCCACTCAACTTCAACCTACCTTTTATGGAAAGGAACAACCTTCTACAGGTATATA